>NC_135507.1:61480137-61635137 GCF_052857255.1 Amblyomma americanum | reverse complement strand
ATCACTACATTCACAAAACAAATACCAGTCGGAACCAATGATTCTCCCCCTACACCCCGGAATATAACAGCACGATCCCAAGCGAACATTATTTTACGACCCAGACGGTTCTTGAAAGTTGAACTCATCACTGACACCGTGGCACCAGTGTCCACTAAGGCCATGACGCAAATACCGTCCACTAAAACTTCAAGGCGGTTCCTTAACATAACAATGGGCAGAGGAATTGGCACTATCGATGATCCGGCGACCGCACCTCCATCGGCCGCACACGCTAGTTTCCCGGGGACGGTGGGGAACGACGTTGGGGGGAAGGCGAGCGGCGAGAGCGGTGCGTGGGTGGAGTCAGACTTCGGTCAGAGGCAGGGGAGTCGTTCCGTGGTGGCGCGTAACTGGATGGGCGCTGAGACGATGTGAAGACACGGTCATGAACAGGCGCATTGAAACTCAGGCGAGGGTTCGACCATTGGCGCTGGGAGCGGGAAAACTGGCCCCGGCGACGGCAGAATCTAGAGATGTGACCGATCATACCACAGCGGTAACAAAGTGGTGGGTCGGGGGGGCACTCGGGATAACACTCCTCGTAGCCAGTGTCGAAACGACCATCGTACTCCGGCTGCTGCAGGTGGCGTTGCGGATGAGCTGGCGCCCTGGGGCCGGGGCGGGTGATCCGGGGAGCGTCGCTGTAATCAATGCGAGTAGCACTGGTAGGGGCCTGGGCAGACAAACTCCAAGGGGAGGAGCGGTAGGCGGGAGCCGCCTGCAGAGAACAGCTCCCATACGGGACCTCACTGCGGCGCGCAAGATCTTGATGCCGGGAGAGTTCGTCACGCACGTTTGACGAATGACGTCAGGGAGAGTCGCCGCATTCACAGGCTCGTGGAAATCCACGCTGGCGACGGTGGTGACGTTAGGCAGGCGACCGAACTTGGGAGTAATTCGACGCAGTTTTAGAGCTTCAAAGCTGCGGCAGTGCTTGATGATATCCGTGGGCGAGTCTAAATTTTCTTTACTAATAAGAAAGCTGTAGACGTCCTCTGCGATGCCCTTGAGGGGATGACCAACGCGATCTTCGTCGGACATACTGGGATTAACGACTGTGCACAGCTTCAAGACCTCTTCTATGTAAGTCGTGCAGGTCTCTCCAGGCACTTGCGCTATCTGAAGCAAATACTGCTCAGCGCATTTTCGTTTGGCAACAGTATCCCCGAAGCAGCTGCGGAGCTCTTCCATGAAGCGGTCCCAACTAGTTATTGATGTCTCATGGTTTTCGAACCAAGTCAGCGCGGTGCCATCGAGAAAGAAGACGACATTGGCCAGCTGAAGAGTGGCATCCCAGCCGTTGTATTTGCTCACCCGCTTGTAATTGGTGAGCCAATCATCCACGTCTTCGCCAGCCTTCCCGGAAAACGTCCGCGGCTCACGGTAGTGCTGCCAAGCGGGCGTTGCGGCGCCGGTCGGACGTGCGTCGGCTTCCTTGGGCATTTGCACGGGCAACGGTGGCAATCCGGCGATTATTCGGCTGCAGCGGTTGCGAGAGGTACGGGGATCGATACCCCGCACCTCCACCACACTGTTACAGGTTCTATTTACAAATAATATTTACAAGGCAGGTCGAGAGGAGCCTGGTGTGCCGGCGGCAGGATACTTGACTTTCTCTTCTACTTCCAGCCGCCGCACGTCTTCTTTATTCCTCAGAGCCCATGCGCAGCACGTGACAATATGTCTAAGTCCGCTGATTTGGCCAGCATCTCTGTTTTCCACAAAGCTCTCTCTGTTTCTTTAACCTTTTTCTTGACTGATAACTGCTGATTTGCCCCCTTACTGCTGTCCAGATATTAGCTTGTCAAATTTCTAGTGCACTTTCTCCATTTCTTATCAACATTCCTTAGATATAGGTATCTGATAACTTTCATAGCCCACTGCTTTTCCCCCATTTTTCTCAATCGCTCCTCATATGCTATCTTACTGCTTGCTTCTCTGCTCTCGAACGACGCCCATCCCATATCACCCTGTTTCCCCTGATTTGGTGTATTGTCATGTGCTCCCAAAGCTAGCTTCCCTACGCAACGTTGTTTAATTTCTAACCTTGCTTGAACATCTAGTCTCATGCACAGGATCGCACTACCGAAAGTCAGGCTAGGAACCATCACCCCTTTCGAGATCCCTCTAACCACTTCTTACCTATTGTAATTCCACAGAGCCCTATTTTTCATGAGAGCTGCATTGCTGTTGCATATCATTCAGCGCTGCCCTGGCGGTGTGAAGCGCGAGCACTGAGCGGAAATGAGTCGGATAACCCACGATCAAGCACCGCTTTATTTTGGCCGCGCATGCGCACGGGACGCATAACTCAAACCCAGAGCCTAACGTTAGATAACGCTGACTTGCTCCGCGGAGAACCGTCGGCGTGCTCTATAGGCACGGTTGCTCAAAACTGTACTGGATGAGGTGGCAGTTCTACCGTTTTAGCGAGCAGCTGTGACAAGTTGAAGTCTGTGAAGATGAGCAAAAACTTGCTGCACTCAGTAGAAGAAAGGTTGGGACAAAACCATATACGTAGTCCACACAAAGGTATAGTTGAGACGCAGGCTAAGAGAACAGGAACATCCTCAAAACATTCGATCCTCACGTTAGTGACACCAAGTAATTCTTAACAAAAGCTTCGTCTGAAGACGCAAAACAGTACCATATGCCAAAACTCCACCTGTCAAAATGAACACAAAGTTCATCTGCATTTAGCTCTACCGTATTTGGGAAGTTGACGGTCATAAAACGAAATACATCAGTTTCATTTCGACAGTTAAAGGGGGCTCACCTTGAGGTTCTCAATTTTCCACTCAGGCAGCCAAATCGCGTTGCAGTCTTTATTCCCGAAATGTTCCTCGTCAAAGGGACAGCGCCCCCCTCGCCATCTTGGCAAGTGCTGTCCTTGCAGGTCCCGCAGAGTACGTGTCCGCAGGATAGCAACTGCGCGCTGTTTGGGATCACTCCGCACAGGGAGCACGAATAACGGTGCAAGTTACCCGCTGCAAAGCGTGTGAGCCGCCATTTGACACCACTCAGGTCTCCACCGCTGAGCCGCAGCAGCCTTGCTGTTCCCGCATCCAGCATTTTCGTCACGGGTCTGCGCGCACGTCGCCGTTTACGCGAAATGCAAGGCTATCAACAAGTGCATGAGCTAATGTTATCCCCTCCTGGACAAATGTGTTTCGCCTATCGCGCGTATGCAAAGCTCGCATACTGTCGCCACTAAAAAAGATTAGCGCACATGACAGATCATTGAAGCACCAGAATGACAACGCGTGCCGCTGCGGATGGCGAAGAAGCTGATAACGAGAGTGCTGGGGAGTTCCCATTCTTCAGTTTATAAGAGTTCAGCAGACTGTCGCGTTCCATCAAAATTTATCTTTCTGTCTCGCCCTCTCTATGTTCTCCTTTTTTTACTACAGCATTGCTCCCGTAGGTGAGTGGTGAAGAGTGGGATAGTTGTTTGTTTTTTGCATATTTGGCAGATATTTTCGCGAGCAGCCTGACCCGCGCTGGGGAAAGATGTCTAGAATGAAGAAGGAATAACTGCCTGAAATAAGACGATTTATTGGATGTTGCCTAAGTAATACATCAAACAAATGAAACCGGTGATAGCTTTCACCATGCTCGCGATGAGTGATAACAGGTGTTACAAATTAGATGCGCTCCCTACGAACCTCGCCAGAAGGAAAAAAGATGCCGCGCACAAACTTAGCTACAAGAGCGGCAATCCTGATGTTAGTCCAGGAAGCCAGGTTCTTGAGAAGCAATGCTGCCGAGGTAAGGTGCGCAATAGGGACCGTAACCCACATTGCGCGTTCCTGCCTACAGAAGGACTTAAGGTTGGCGACGCGGAGTGTAGTGGACACCCGAAAGCCCTCAGTGAGGAGGAAGGGCGACACATCATAGCCGCCGCCTTCCGCAGCCCCCATATTACCACCGCCGAGATGCAGGAGGAACTGTTGTAGGAAGGAAGGAAGGAAGGAAGGAAGGAGGAACTGTTGTGTCTGTCTCTTTATTGTCAATATGGTGATGTGGATAGTGCCACTGTGGGGTTCCGGGCGGACAACGAAAAAGGTGATGTGGATTGTGCCACTGTGGGGTTCCGGGCGGACAACGAAAAAGTGTGGCCGCGTGCGGCGCGGACCGGCGCACGTGAATGTTCGAATGTCGGATCTCGGAGTCAAGACAGTCGTGGCAGTCTGTGGCTGAGTGGCAGGGCGTCCTTTTTGGAGCTCGGCGTTTCTTAAGGCCAGCTAGCCTGCACCGGCCGTGTGCCGAGGTCCTGGATCTGGCTGCCAGCGCAGCACCATGCTAACCAGCCGTAGATACACGCATGCCTTTCTGTGGCCAGACGGCCAGGACAAGCACCGACAAGCACTTGCCTGCTGATGCCGGGCTCCCGTTAGCCGGGCTGTTTCTGCAACCCGGCTCCGTGCTGGTACCTGCCTCCAGGTAGCCAGGACGTTACTACCAGCCGATTGCGTGCGGATGCCTTCCCCGCTTGCAGAAAGAAAACCAGCGCAAAAGACGGAGACACAGAACAGGAACACAGGACGACGTTGGTATTTCTGCAATCATGTACCGACTCGCCCAGCTCACCACTCTACTGAACCTTCCTCGCTGACCGGGCCGCACACGTCCTCTCGTGTGCTTCGTCACCGACAACGACCGACGACAGTCATCTACCTGCAGCACACGGTGGCTGGACGACAGAGTAGCGCGTATCAGAACCCACAGTAGGACGCTGGCGTTCTTGATAAACCCGTAGTGTATAGGTGTGTGTGTGTGTGTGTGTGTAAACGTGCTTGGGGGCGAGGTATACCGAATTTTGTCCTCGTCTCTGAAGGAAAGAAAGTGTCGTGATGCTTATTGCGGCCTGTTTATTGCCCAGAGCTCCAGAACGGACCTGGGCCCATTAACTACTTCACAAACCCACACCAACTAGCTCAAATGTCTACTCTTGTTATTGTCCTTACTTCTTTCCCTAAAAGGACGAGTTGGTGCTCCTGATAATGTTGTTACAACATCTTCCCCGCTAACTAGCCTTTAAATTAGTTGCACTGAATTTATAAACTCTATGTCGTTGTCTAGCTTCTGTAATACTGGCTAAATGCAGCGCTATCGTCTGTTGTTCCCGCGAGTTTCTACTGCAAACCCGTCACAGACTTCAATTCATCGTTGCTCATGATGGCCCAGCGAAAATAAAATGCAACATGCAGAGTCATGTTAGCCCGGCACGTCAATGGTCGAGCGGTTGCACGCTAGATAAAGGTTATCTTATGAGGTTAAAGGAGAGATTTAGGAGGTTCGGTATATAAGGGCTTAATGTCCCAAAGCGGCTCCGGCTATAAGCGACGCCGTAGTCAAGGGCTCCGGATAATTTCGGACCCCTGGGGCTCGTTAACGTGCACTAACGTCGCGCAGCACATGAACCCTCGAGCGTTTCGCCTCTATCGGAATTAGCCGCCGCGGTGGCTGAGTGGTTACGACGCTCGGCTGCTGGCCCGAAAGACGTGGGTTCGATCCCGGCCGCGGCGGTCGAATTTCGATGGAGGCAAAATTCTAGAGGCCCGTGTACTGTGCGATGTCAGTGCACACTAAAGAACCAAAGGTGGTCGAAATTTTCTGAGCCCTTCACTAAGGCGTCCCTGATAGCCTGAGTCACTTTGGGACGTTAAACCTCCATAAACCATATAAACCAAATCTATCGAATTATGGCCACCGCGTCCGCGATCGCATCCCCGTATTTCGGCTCAGCAGCCGAGCGCCATAACCACTGAGCCATCGGGGTGGATAGATGTAAATGGGGCGGATGAGGAAGGTCCATGGTATGGTATGTTGTATGGTGTGGTATGATGAGCAATGTGGGCCTTAATGTCCCGAAATGACGCAGGATAAGAGGAATGTCGTAGTGGAAGGCTCGAGATTAACGTTCGCGGACATAGGAGCGTGCAAGGGTGTTCTTTTTATGTTTCGCCTCTATCGAAACCACACCGCCATGGCCAGGATTCAACCCGGCTCATCCGGGTCAGTAGCCGAGTTTAATCCTGGCCGCGAAGTCCGCTTGCTGCGAATGAAGGGAGTCACGCTACTCTGTTGTTGTGCACCAAGGCCCGCTAAATATAAGTACGGCATGCGATACAGAAAGCAGACATGAAGGAGCGGCGGTTTAACATCGCTTAGATCACCAGAACAAATAACCTAGTATTTCTTAATTGTACCTCTATTGAACTTCCAGCTAACTGTACATCTAGAATTGCACAACGTAGGAGTTAATTGCACTTCTAGTATAGAGTTGTGGTTATTCATTTCTTCACGCTAGTTTTGAGCAAAATGATATAAGCCTGTAGTGTACGTAATCTGCAAAGTTTATGGCTCGAGAAATGAGAGAACTTCATCTCCTCCGTATCTCGCTCCTTTTCGCGCCACCATAATTTTCTCGTGCAATGTGAGAGCTCCTCTGCGAGTTAAGGCACTGGAACGGTGATACTACTAAATGAAAAATTACCGATTAGGCTTAACACACGCCTTAAGCGCAGCGTCAGATACTGGGCGCATTTAATTTTAGCCTGGAGCCTGGGATCACCGTTTGGTACTGAATGCCCCTCTAAAATATCGTCAGAGATAAGCACAAAGACAACTGCCTACCGTGCGGCAAATATGGCGGGGCAAGCTTGGTAGCGGTAGCAACGGCAATGCGTTACCTTATTTGACCCACGGCTGACCGGCTACGCTACGACTCTAGTATCCTTTCCGTGCCCTGCGTGTTTGGAACGCGGGCACCGTAGAACACTACACTTGAACGGTTTCCGATCGAGTCCTCGTGCACCCGTGCGCAGCAATCGGGGAGGAAAGAAGAGGTAGGGTTGCGGAGAACGAGAGGCAGTGCTTCACTGAACGTGCATTCCAATGCAGCGGATGTCTATCGAAAGTTGTGCAGGCGTGCAGGTTACCAGTGTCCGACAAACATATTGTATGTAATAGTGGCGGTCTCCTCAGTACTCGTCGAAGGAGAAGAAAGTTTGAGTATATAGCAAGGGGTTGATATCAAATCGAATATGATGGAGCGAGCTTTGAAAAGGAATATGAGTGGGGAAACGTTAGCAAACACGAAGAGACCCGAAGGGACAAGAAACTGATGCGAGTTTGTGATGTCCTGCATGACTTAAGCTGCGTAAGTGCGCATGCTGAGGCCTTGTAAAGTGGCCTGGAGACAAGTGATGGTTGCTTGTGGTAAAAGAGTGGATTGTGGAAAAAAAAAGGCAATATAGAAATTCAGTCAGGGCAGCTCAGAGTCAGTTGAGCGTATGAGAATGCGACGTTGCGAGGTATAGGGTCGCGTTCGCTGGCGCAAGACGTAGTTCATTGAAGATCGGTGGCAGAGGCACTTGTTCTTCCGTTGGCGTAGAACACCTGGTGATGATGATGATATCGATGATGCACATATGCAGCGAAAATATAAATAAACGAATCTGTTCCAGACTGTGCACGGAACGCAACATCAAGCTACTTCTTGACGCCGCGAACGATGTTTAGATGACGGGTATATTTGGAAGTACCTGTAAGGAATCGTTGATTAATTACCTAAATGGGAAAGCAACACAGTGAGTTTTGAAATCGGCAGCTGATATCTATGAGCTGCAACCTCCTCAATGATATGTGATGCATGGTCCTGTAGCGTCTTGCTTGGTTGGTAGAAAAGAACGCTTTCTTTCAATTCACCAAAAAAAATTCTACCCGGAGCTAATTGCCCAGGAGGTGCTCTTGATGCTGCGCTATCAGGCTCTTGACGTGCGCTGGCCGGTACAACCGATAATTTTGATTGCTGCAGTTATTTAGAGGGCTCAAGACTCTTCTTTACATGGAGCGATCATTGAGAGCGCACCGCCAGCTGGATTGCGTGGCTGCGTTCTCGCGTTCATTAAAACAATCTAGCCCACCGAACGTAGCGAATAAAAGCAGACAACCACATTGGCTGTGCATAGCCAAACAATATCGGTGCGGCTCTTTCGCCCACATAATTCAATCGTGTAGTGTCGAGACTACCGCCGCTATTGACGCCATTCCGTCATTGTGTTATGCCTTGCACGCAGACGGCATCTCCATACGGGCAGGTACAGGTTAAGCGGGTTAACGAGAATGTCATCTCCCACTAGCCCTGACGCCATCAAATACATTTTATGTACAGTGGGCATATTCGCAAGTAAGAGGACGCTGAATACGTTGTTATTCTTAAGACCCACGCAGGCAGGCGGAGGCAGTCCGGAAGCTACTCAACGTGTCCATGTCTGGCCAGCTCATTTGAAACCAAACGTCCAAACGTATCATGGGGGTGTATCTTGTTCGAGACGGAAATGGCACAGCATAAATCAGCAACGTAAGATGCTAGCGCAATATCGTTTCGCGTTTTATTAGCAGAGTGATCGCCTTTAGTGAGGTGCCAGCAAAAAGGATCCCCACCGCCTTGGTACAACATGCCTTTACTGAGGCATTAGATATGGGATATGTGTAGAATTCCACGTTACCCCACGAAAGCAGTCGTAAAACATTTAGACGCAGAATTCTTGCAGCGATAGCTACATTACGGTAGCGTTAACAGCCTTCAGCGTGGCGGCGCCACGTTACCGTGGTGGAGTCGCATGGTGCTGAGCAGTTGCCGGCGGCGCGGCGAAGTGACTGGTCGCGTGGTTCCTCACGTGGTTGGTAACGTGGCCAGACATGTATTTGGTCACGTTGTGCGGAGCAACTGATGCTGCTGGCGGCGCGGCGCGCCGGCGAAGCCGAGCTGCAACAGCTCTGCGCATGCGCCGTGTCAAGTGGGACGAAGATGAAGGAACGCCCATTGAAACAGAGCGGCAAAAGACTGCCTTTTCAATTCAACTGAGCAAGCTCCACTCGGCGAGCTGTAGCTACCGCGTCACTCCTGGTTTAACTAGAGCTAAACCACGCATTTTTTTTCCCTACATGCGTATTTGCAATAAGTCCTGCATTAATGTAACCACTAAGTACCTTGCATATATATATATATATATATATATATATATATATATATATATATATATATATATATATATATATATATATATATATATATATATATTCGTCTTTTAGTTTTGCCATGTACAGTGGTAAGCAGCGCTGTCTAGAGCGCGCCGACGGTGCTCTGCGGATCAAGTTAGCGCCATCTAACGTTAGGCTCTGGGTTGGAGTTATGCGCCCCGTGCGCATGCGCGGCAAAAACAGACGGATACCTGCTCATAGCTTCCGTGTCCAGCCCGCACCTTGCGAGTTCTTTTCGTGCCGCCAGAGCCTCGATGCCTGCATTTGTGACGCTGTGACGGTGGCCAGGGCATCGCCATGCCGCCGTGTTTCACGAGTGTGACGAGACGGCCAGGCAAGCAGGCGCGAGTGATAGCGGAAAATCGCGCGTTTCTGCATCCAGGTTCCTAGTTCCGTACGGATGCCAAATGCGGTGCCACTTGAATCTGATAGGATAGGATAGAATATGATACACTTCATTGCTCTATCAAGGTCTTTCGGTCAGAGAGAGGTCTTCATCTTCAAGATGTCTCCCTCCGTCTTGCAGAGGTCGGCGCCCCTATTCCAGGGCACCGCTGAGTTTGCCCGCTCGCTGGGCATGGATGACCAATCCTCTTTGGTTGCCGCTGAAAAGCAGCAAAGACACGCCTTCAAACAATACACCTGCAACCCATGGTGCGTGGTGGCAACGTGCTAACCTTATACGGACAAGAGGAAAACGGATACCAAACAACCAAGTAAACCCCATTGTCGCACCTTTAGCCTGGTGCGTGTTTGAAACGGACTATCACCTGTTATCATTTGCACTTGCTTTTGTAACGCACGTTCAACCGACATTGCTTGCATTTGCTAACATAGCTGCCTCGCGATTCGCGCGAAACGCGTTGGTTTTCCGGCCGCTGTGGCATAATATTCAACGCGGCTCTGGCGGCGTGAAGCGGAAGCACTGAGAGGAAATGAGGCCGAGAACCCATGATCAGGCACTGCTTTATTCTGGCCGCGCATGCGCATGGGACGCATAACTAAAACCCAGAGACCAACGCTAGATGGCGCTGGCTTACTCCGCAGAGCACCGTCGGCGCTCTGGACAAAGCTGCTCACCACTGTACAATAATATTTTCTTCACTTTCAACATTGCATCTCATGTTATATTAGGTTCTCCTGTATATGTCGTATTTTTTGTCCCCCTTACTCAATTCATTTCTATGCCCTGTAACGTATTACGAATAAAAAGTAAATAAACCCAGATGCCATCCACGTTGTCGCAAGTCTGCTAAAGCAAGCACATCGCAAGGAGCTTTACGCGACAGTGCATGGAGATGCTCTCAGAGAATGCTTAACAGTTGAATCTCGTCCTAACGAACTGGCGAGAAGCACCCCAGCTGGACTGTGTATCTTGCAGGAACATCGTACTGCACCAAGGAGAGACGTCCGCCCCCTCAGAAGATCATATTGGGCCCCAATGGGCACCGACTGTTGTACTTACAGATGGCTGACCATTCCCAAGAAATATGGCTTCAGGACCGGGCAGCTCGGAGCGACGCAACCGCTTCTATAAAGCCTGCAGTCAGACCAAGTTCGCAATCAACCTGCTACAATCACGTGGGAGCAGTGTGTAGGCTGCCATTCTGATACCCGCGATGCTAGCGCAATGAAACAACGAGGGCGCGAACTCAGAGAAATGTCCGCTACTTATTTGTTCATCATAGAGCCGAGCTTGCGCGAAATGCGTCGGCCATATTCTTCGATCTTTATGTTCAAAGTTCGTGTGCTCGCAGCAGTCAGTAAAGATTAGCTAAGTATGTAAGCTTCTGACGCAGCGCGCCAATCTTGTGTCTGGCATCACATGCGCATTTCCTTAGGTATGGCAACATGTTCCGTATCGGCTGATAAGATAAGAAGTCTTTCAATCTTCGTTTCGCTTTAACAGCGCCAACGAAAACACCACCGCCTGTTGACCCACTTCAGTACGCTCGACCCTTAACGTCGCCGTCACATAGCTCCCACTGAGAGCAAGCCACGGAAGCTGATGTGAAACTCTCAGTGGGCGTGGTTTGCTGAATGATCTGAACGTTGTTGCGCGTCAGCTTGCGCCAGTCGTGTGTCAAGCTGCAACGCTGCTTCGCCATACTCTGATTTTAACGCCCTCTGCTTAGCGTTTTCTAATGATAAGGATGAATGATCTCTTTTCCAATTACTTTTACCATCCCAGCGTGCATTCTCTGTTTCGCGTATTGTGTAGCCAGTTAAGTGCCTATGACGAAATCCACCTAAACCGACGACCATTTCGCAAAGACGCAAACTACCGACCAAAAAATATTCGCCCATTTTTTAGAGTAGAAAGTACGTTATTATCGCTTGACACCGAAGCACTGCTCAGCCTTGGCTGCAATGCAATCAACATCGGTGTGAAAGCTTTACGTCACAGCTGAACACAACCGCTCGCGGATTTTCAGAACTGGAAGCATTTGCATATGCTGAAACTCGGTGCCTAGCAGTAAACACAGGGGGCGTACCGTTTCTATACAGTTGGCGGCGGCAGCATTCGCAATCGTTAAAGAGCTTCTAACAAGGAAAATGAAAAAAGTAATGTCACTCCGGATCAAGGTTGCTCCGAAGCAAAAAGTAAGATGACCCGGTAATGTGTTTTCTTTCCCGATGTTTATTCGTCATACAGCTTCCTAGTCAAGTTCGACTTAGACAAAATTCGTAGTCAAGGTTTTTCTGTCATTCGTCCATATGAACGCTGGGACAGACACAGTCAGATAAATAGGATACATTATGAGAAAAAAACGTGAACACAAAATCTCAGTGGCTATTGTGCGCGGTTGCAGACCCGAGAGATGCGGGCTCGATCCCGCCAACGGCGCACGCATTTCGATGACAGGAAATTTTAGAGGCCCGTGCACTGTGTGAGGTCATTGCACGGTAAAGAAATACAATTTAATGATAACACGGAAGTAAATAAACAATTTCCAAAGACACTTCAGTGGCCAATTTATTACCGGCTTTGTCATTTTGATAAGAAAACACTGGAATCAGTCTGCCTCAGAGATAAACTATTCAGGCTTCTGAGTTGTCATTGGTTCCTCGAGACAGTGTCTGTCGTCGCTTTGGTTGACGATTGGCGGACTAGAAGTTGCACCAGCCGCGGTACCTGGGCTTCTGGAGTCCGATGAAGGTCGACATGCAATCCTGGACGCAGGGACTGTCGTCAAGTAGCAGGAAGTCGCTTTGTTCGGTAGCGTTATCACTCAACCTTCGTCTCCTAGCTCTGGTCGTGATCCAAGTAATGCATGTGTGTTCCTGCAAGTGCACGTGCAGCCCTTCCAGCAAAGGAAGTGTGTCCAGCAATGTTGAAGCGCAGTTCTGCACAACCATCTGCGATGTGCATAAGCATGACAAGAGGCTCAGAAAGCGCAAACTTCTCAGCTTTGCCAGCTCCGTCCACAGGCTGCTGTCGTGTAAGGGAAGCTTCCTGTGCTCGATGGTCAGCTTGCTGAGGTTAGGGTTATCGCACAGTAGCCCTGCCAGCTCTATTAACTGAGTGACGCTCATAACGTTGTGGGCACAAAGGCGCAGTTCTGCGACGTGGCATGTCGGCAGGAAGCTGAAGGAATACAAGCCCGGCACCTTATACAGGGTCAGTGTCTGAATACCTGTCGCTCCAACTAGGTTGGCTAACCAGGAGAACACAGCCAGTCCCTGTGGGCTGAGCATAAACGGCTCCTTCCTGTGACAAGACAAACAAGGCCAAGCAGGGTCACCAATAAGGTTCGAGCGCACGTCCAGTTCCTCCAGTCTCGGACAAGCAAATGCTAGGTGTTCCATCGAGAACCTACTACCACTCAGAGCGCACGGGGCCACAGACAGAGCACGCAGGCGGTTGAGACCCGACAGCTCAGCAATACCAGAGAAGCTGAGGTCTTTAGAGAAGTGGAAGGCGTTGAGGTTAAGTTCAGTGATGGCCCTAAAGACTTGGAAAAAAGAGACGAGGTTGCCCTTGAAGCGTCGTGGCGCGCAGGTCACTGATGCATTACACGGGAGCTCTAAAGGATTCGGCACAGAAACCAACGCAAGATGTCGGACGTCGCTCCAGCAGCCAGATTCCGCGAGTTGCTTCAGACTACTCGCGGCCTCTGTAGCATTCACCGGCACAAGCAATTGCCTCATGCTGCCCACATGAACAGGGTCGCAGTGTAGACGGGTCCTGGCATTATTAACAATTCTCGACCGTAACAGCTGCAAGAAGACCTTCGTATTCCCGCAGACCGCAATAGACGTGACGATTGCTTCCTCATATTCTGGAAGTCCCTTGAACTCCGTGTAGACTTTTTCGACACTCTCGTCAGTGGTGTACGTGAACTCTTGGAGACTGTGAAGTGCATGATTAGCAAGATTTGCGCACTTCGCAACAAACAACCCGTGAATGCCACGGAGTGTGTGCACATGAAGCTTTTTCATGCTGGGACACTTTCGCACGACAGGAAACAGGAGGCTGAAAACCGAGAGACAGTTGGAACGCACCTCGACGTACATGTACCTGAGGGGAAGAGTTCTTGCTACAAAGGCATCGCCATGGCTGAAGGAATTGCTCCGTGGTCCCTGTGTAAAGAACTTGTTGCAGAACAGGGAGAACTCCAGCCTTTCAAGCTTGCGGAGGCGTTCAGCGGCGATATCGAAGAGCCGTTGCACGTCCAACGAGCAGCCAACGCAGAGCAGCTCGGTCAATTGATCACACATGGCTACGCAGTCTAGAAGGACGTTCGGGTCGCTCAAGAAGCAGTTGGTAAGGCACAGAACGCGCACGTGGTGACTTCGGTTTTCTTCCAGGGTTCTAGTGAGAATGACCAATGGGTTCGTAGCGCCGAGCCGGAGTACCCTCATAGCACGGTCACTGTAGTTGAGAGTTTTAAACTTTGGGCCGAGCGCGGCGATGCACTGCCGTGACCGCGCATCCAGGTTCTGCAGGATGGTGACCCACGCCTTTCTTGGAAGGCAGCCGTAGTCCGGATCCTTAGCTGCGAACGCGCCTAAAGCAATTCCGCTGACCGACGGGATGCTGGGCGAGAATGGGGACCAAACGCCAGCAGGCAGCATAGTCTCGGTTAGCGAAAGGGCGATATGTGACGGCACTACCCTCAAGACAAACTGGCGGTTCCTTCAGCCACACGTTTCATATATACTCAGATGCTGTCTTTCGGCTGATAAAAGTTTGTCGTTTATGTAATCGAGTTTGATCTTGCGTTACTTCCAGGCCGTCGCAGTCAGAACCGCGGCCGCTGATTAGCATCTTCAGAGCGTGGCAGCGCTGACAGAAGATTTGGAAATTCGGTCTCATGCCATGCGATGAAATTATTACGTCTCATTCTCTTACGCCACCTTTTCTTCCGAAGAACACGTCATTATGGGCGACGGGTGAGATTGTAGAAGAAATTGTTTCGGTTATTCTCGGGTATAACGTCCCAAACTGACTCAGGCTATGGGACAAGGCGTACGGCAGATTTCGGGTAATTTCTAAAACCTGGGGCTCTGTAACGTGCACTCACATCGCAAGGTGCATCTTCTTCTAGCAACTCGCCTGCACTGAAACGCGACCGTCTTTGATGTCACGTCTTCCGTGTCAGCAGCCGAGCACCATAACCACTGAGAAAACACGGCGGTAGAAGTGGTAGTAAAATACTGTGCAGCATTGACATACTTAAAGCCGCTTTAGATCCTGTATCTGTTCATAGTGTATATTGCCGCCCTACTCCTCTCCTGTCTTACTATCACTGCACCCTTGGTTTCCGTCTTTCTGTGCTCTCCCTGTCCTTTTATTCCCGCTAGCCGCAACTCAGGTGCTCCAGGCTTCGATGGCAGATGCCCCAGCCAACAATATATTTGCATTCAATGGTTATTTTTATTCATAAAGAAATCATGAACAACCATATAAATTATAGCAAGAAATGGGTGTTATACAAAAGAGCTGAACATAAGTGATAAAATAGTTTTAATTTTAATTTTTTTTACGCACCTGCATCCATTTCTCGATTATATGGCAAAATAGCGCTGAAATGAATTGTATGTAAGGGCAGATTTGTGTTACAGATTCAGAACACGAGATTTAAACCTGCAGGATAAGCTACACTTTCTGGAATTTTTGTCTCCTTTTCAGTGAGCGAATAAAGTTACTTAAAACGCTGAGAAAATTCAGCAAAATATAGTTTCTGGTCTAGGTTTCAAATTATTGTTGCGTTTCTCTAAAACAAGTACGCATGTTCTCACGGCTACTTTGAGTACTCTTTTGGGAGTCATCCTATAGGGAAACAAGATAAATTAAAATTTTTCATATATTCGGGCCAATTTTTCCGGCAATACTTCTGGGAATCTTTCTGTGAGGTTCCTTAATCGATGTTTTATTTTCCTTTGAAAACTGCAAACTGTTCTTTGGATAAAGGAATTGGCGCAGTATCTGTCTCACATATCTCAGCCGACACCAGAACCGCGCCGTAAGGGAAGGGATGAAGCAGGAGGTGAAGGAACAAAGGAAGAAAGAGGTACCGTAGTGGAGGGCTCCGGAATAATTTCGACCTGGGGATCTTTTAGCGTGCAAGGATATCACACAGTACACGGGCGGCTTAGCGCTTCGCCTCCATCGAAACGCGGCCGGCGCGATCGTGGACGTGGACGGCGCGGACGTGAGCACTCCGGATCAGTAGCCGAACGCACTAACCACTGAGCCAATGCGGCGGGTTTATTTCACTTTCGCTGCATAATGTTGCCACCTGGTTGAGACAAAGACGGAGGTGACAGGCGAGCAGATAGGGTGTTGGGACGAACTACTAATGGGGCTTACATGTCCCCTCAAAGAAGTTAAAGCTAGGCGGTGGTGATAGCAACACACGAGCGCGGCGGCCGAAAGCAGAAACGTCGGCGCACTCGGCCGCTGTCACTTTAACGCTAGCAACGAACTTTATAGACAAGGGGCAGTAATTAGCTACAAGTGTCTCCAATATAGCTCCAGCGTCGACCAAACTGGTGGTCAGCGCCTTAAAACGGTGAAAAGCCTGCAACACAGCAAAATTTCGCGCACGCGCACGAAGGGACAGCGTCGTCTGCTATACTGTTCCGATTACGAGGAGGCATGCCCTGCCACAATATCTGTTCGCAAAAAACCGGCGGGCAGTACAGCGCATGTGTATGGCTAAGGTACGGCACTGAGACGTGCTTTCCCTCTTTTTTTCTATTACGGAAGGCCGCGCTGGCGAAGCAGAGTTGAGATAAGAAAAAATAAAAGGAAGGAAATACAGCAGCACATGGAAACCGTTGCCTTGAAACCGAACCTTCTTATTTGAGCGACCCTCTGCAAGATGGTAACACGACAAAATGGGCACCATCAAGCCTTTTAATTACTCTTTCAGAGGCTAGACGGTATAGAAAAGCATCGCAGCTTTCATACATCTCAGTGTCACATCTTAGTCACGCACATGTGCTCTACTTCCTGCCCGTTTTTTTGCGAACAGATATTGTAGCAGGGCGTGTGTCCTCATTATCGCAACTGGGTAGAAGACGGCGCTCTCCCATCGTGCTCGAGCGCGGACTCTCGCCGTGTTGCACGCTTATCGCCGTTATAATGAGCTGCCCAACAGTTTGGCCAACGCTCGAGCTATGTTATAAAAAACCAGGAAAGCTGCACTGCCTATGTAAAAAGTATATAGCCAAGGTGTCTGCGTCTGAGCCCTGCAGCGCGGCTCCTCTTGCATGCTCGGGAACCTTAACCTCACAAAGACGGGATGAACTTTAGTCCTACACCGTCCAAAGATTAGGGCTGTCAAATCTGCCAAACAGCCCCGTAACAGGGCTCGCAAAGAAAGGCATTGGGCTGCATATTTGTTTACAAAGACTGTACATGCAGTTGCGGTGGCGAAACATTTCAGATAAATGGGCTAGCATCTCTCGCACCACAGTGAACGTCCCAGGTAATCCTTTCATATTCTTGAGTCAGATGCTAGGTCTCCGGCATTCTTGCAACCGTTTCGTGGACGGCAGCCTGACATCGAACCACACAGCAGCGGAACTGCCAAGAGTTACAAAGCCCCGCAGAGTAGCTGGGTTGCGCCGCATATTCTGGGACACCAGGAGCAACTGACCTATGCAATCCTCCATGAAACACCGCAAGTCTGTGGACATCTTGCACGTAAAAACAGCGCTACAGGTACGGCAACAACATTAGGCATGGCGGCAGCACTGTGAATATTGTCACCGAAAACCGTAAGAAAGGCCAGAAGGGCACACCAGTACTAGCCAGGCAGACACACTCAGCGAACGAACGCACGAGCCGGGAAAGACAAAGACCAGCGGGTGCTGTCCCACCGCATGGCGGCGCCAGTAAATGGTGAACACTGTGGCATTGACCCTCCTCTTGGAAAGGACATCACCTCGATGCCGCGGAATCACGGAAATCTGGAATAAAGTCTGTGGCGCCGGACTTGGCAGAATAAGTCCTAGCGGGCGTGCTAGGGCTTCATCCTGGCAGCATAGACGATTTCGGATGCCGCCTGCCGCCTGGAGGAGCGAACAGACTCTTGCGGCAGCACTTCATAGTTAGCGCCACTAAGTTTGCGCAGTACCTCTTAGGGGCCGAAGTAGCGGCGCAGAAGTTTTTCAGAGCGACCCCGCAGACGGATTTGGGTCCAAACCCAAACTTGATCGCCGGAGTGGAAAAGCAGCGCCCGGTGATGAATGTTGTAACGTTGAGCGCCGCTTTCATACTGGGTACGGGTTCGCTGTATAGCTAGGTGGCGGGCGGCTTCAGCGTGCAGAACGAACTTTTCAGTGCCAGCGATGGAGGGACGTGCAACACCCAGCATGGTCGTGGCTTCGCGGCCATGCACCAAACGGAACGGCATGAAGCTCGTCGTCTCTTGAAAAGCAGTGTTATATGCGAACGTGACGTAAGGCAAGATCTGGCCCCAGTTCTTATGGTCGGTGTCGACGTACATGGAAAGAATGTCGGCAATGGTCTTATTGAGTTGCTCAGTCAGTCCATTTGTTTGAGGATTGTAGGCAGTGGTTCGACGGTGACTGGTGCCAATGATACGCATAACTTCCTTAGCAAGGGCTGATGTAAAAGCGTGCCTCGATCAGTTAAAATGACTGCAGGGGCACCATGACGGAGGACAATGTTAAAGATGAAAAATTTCGCAATTTCGGCAGCGGTGCCACAGGTGTCCATCATTCTTTGAAAGGTGGCAGGAGCGGAACACAAGCCGAAGGGGAGCACCTTGAACTCGTACAACCCGCCAGGAGTAACGAACGCTGTCTTCTCGCGGTCCCGTTCATCTACCTCAATCTGCCAGTACCCACTGCGGAGGTCAAGACAAGAAAAGTAGCGGGCATGACGCAGTCGGTCGATAGAGTCATTGATTCGAGGTAACGGGTAAACTTCCTTTTTGGTAATTTTGTTAAGTCTTCGATAGTCGACGCAAAATCTTAGTGTCCCGTCCTTTTTGGCGACCAGCACAACGGGTGAAGCCCATGGGCTTGTAGACGGCTGTATGACATCATCCTGGAGTATTTCGTCCACCTTCAGTCGTATCGCCTCACGTTCTCTCGCCGATACTCGATAGGGGTGTTGACGAATAGGCCGCTCACTCTCATCAACTATGATGCGATGTTTCGTTATGGACGTCTGCCTGGCCTTAGACGTGGTCGCAAAGCAGTCATGGAAAGAGTCAAGGATGGTTTGCAAGCGGCGATGCTGATCAGTGTTCAAATCAGGGTTCACGTCAGCCTTAACTGTCCGACTAGGTCCTCCAGGAGGGGTGTCAATGGACGTTGACAACGCTCAGTGGGTGGCGGGCTCGCTAATTTTACTGAAATAGGCGATGACTATATTTTTCGCCAAGTGGCTGTATTCGGCGCTAAACTTCGTAACCAGAAGCTCAGTTCGCTGGTTCTGCAAGGCAACGACACCCCGTGTGATGCAGACTTGTTGGCTCACCAGTAAAGACGTTTGCTTCTGCGATGCCGTTGGACGCGCTGGAGTTGTCGCAGTCCACCGTAACAAATAAGATGGCACGCGGGGGTAGAGTGACGTGGTCGCTGGACACGCTAAAACGGGTCATCCTGGCGCACTGTCGTCGGCTACGGTGCATGGGGTGGAGAATGTCAGCATGAGTTCGCTGAGGTCCATGACAGCCCCATTTTCGCGAAGAAAATCGAGACCGAGGATCAGGTCCTTGGAGCACTCAGACAGCACAGCGAAGCAACCAGTGAAGATGAAACAACGAATCTCAATCCTAACGGTGCAGACGTCGAGCGGCCTCAACACGTGATCGCCAGCGGTCCAAATTTGTGTTCCGTGCCAGGGTGTTAGCACTTTTCGCAAGAGGGTAGTAAGACCACGACTCATAACGGAGAAATCTGCGCCGGTATCGACGAGGGCAGTCACATGGTGGTTGTCAGCGAAGAGACTGGTATTTCGGCTGGAACAACCTCATTTTCTGGAACGCGCTTAGTGGAAGGTTCTGGAGAGGATGGTCGAGGTGTTCTTAGAAATGGGGTGTCAATCAGAGGCTGTTCTGGGCGTCGGAAGGGGGTCGGAGCAGCTGGAAGATAGTGTTTACTGAAGACGTTGGCGCGGAAAAACGGAGTATGCATTTCAACCAACTAGCCCAACTTTCTGCTCTCCGAAGATAGTGTTGAAGGGTCAATTCGGCGAACGGAGGATCTTGTTCGAATTGCGGGGCAACGGCAACCCTAGCGCCAGAGGTCGCCGTCTTCAGTTTTCCCGGCGTGGACTACGGGACTGCCGGATGAACGGCTGACGACCTGGGGATGAGAACCGACGGGGCGACGGCGACCTGGACGGGCGCTGTGGTGAAGGCGCAGGGGGGACGCTGGCCGACAGGTACTGCTGGATGTGACGGGGTCGATCACCATAGCGTGGCCGGGGTGCGTCAGGTGAAAACCCTCGCAGGCCCATCCGACGATACGGGCAGTGGCGCAATATGTGGCAGGCTTCACCGCATTGGAAGCACAAGGGCCGGTTGTTCGATGTGCGCCACGCGTGTGCTTTGCTGAGGGGTGGTCGTGCGTAAGAGTGAGCAGGCGAAGTCGAAAAGCGTTGATGCTGTGTAGAAGAAGCAGGGCAGTAAAACGCCAGTGGTGCTGGCGCAGAGCTGCTGAGCACTTCACTGTACGTCATGACATACGGATCAGGCAGCGGCTGGGGACAGGCCATTGGCTGCACCGCCCGACGGATTTCGTCACGAATGACATCCGAGATGGCTCCGACACCCGGGTGTTGCTCGACAGGGCGAAGCGTCTGTAGCTCTTTGCGCACAATGCTCCTGACAGGCTCACGGAGGGCCTCACTCTCGGTGCCGGGCAGTGGCACGTTGGCTGTTATATAGCTGTTCCATAGCTGTTATATTCGCCGGACGGCCGTAATGCGTGAACCTCTGCTGCAAGGCGCGCTGCATGTTCGTCGCCTCCCGAGCAGTCAACCACTGTGCTAGGAGGGTCGCGCTCAAGTCCTACGAAAAGCTGCTCTTTGACTCTTCGCATAAGATGACGCATCTTCTTCGTTTCCGACATGGTAGGATCTGCGCGGTTGAAGAGCCGCGTCATGTCTTGTACGAACATGGCGACGCTTTCATTTGGCCGCTGCGCTCGAGACTGCAGGGCGACTTCAGCTCCCCCCTTTCCGTTCGTTGCTGCCGAAGGTGTCGAGCAACTGTCGCCGGAAGTCTTGCCAGGTGGGGATAGCGGATTCGTGGTTTTCAAACCACGTCTTGGCGGAGTCTTCCAGGGCAAAATAGACATTGCGTAGCTTGCGGTCCTCGTCCCACAGGTCAAACGCAGCGACTCGGTCGTAGCTGGTCAACCAGTCTTCCACGGCTTCGAACTTGTCGCCATGAAATGACGTGGGAGTGCGAGGCGCATGAAGAAGCAGCGGTGGAGAACTGACGGCATTCTGGGTGGTCTGACTTGTCGAAGTGGGCGTCATTGCGCGGGGTCGTGCCGTCAGGGGTCGGAACTCAAGATTTAAACCCCGTAAGCTGCGGCTCGCCTCGTGGACAGGTGTCGTGTTCACCGTGTGTAGATGGGCGTCGTCGGAGGCTCCCGGGAGCTCTTCGTGCATTGGGAAATAACCCCGCACCTCCACCAAAATGTCACCGAAACCCGGCAGAAAGGATAGAAGGGCACACCAGGACTAGTCAGGCAGACACACTCAGCGAACGAACACACGAGCTGGGGAAGACAAAGAAGACCAGCGGGTGCTGTCCCACCGAATGGCTGCGCCAGTAAATAGCTAACACTGTGGCAATATGTAGAGTAGTCCGCTGGTCTTTTAGATCCAGGCGAGAAATCAAGTTGGCGAATTTCACAAAAGTAACCAAATTTTTCTTGTGGTGCTGCCTTGGACAGGCCAAGTGTATTGAATCATGTGTAATAATAAAGCGTCCTGGGGTACTTACTGTTGCTTGATGGGGACGTAGAAAGTAACCCTAACCCTAGCAGTCAGGCCAGGAGAGGAGTCTTGCGGAATAAGACATATGGAGTCAGGTACCACGAGATAGACGTGTTGTGCGTTGCGTCCGGAGAGGAGGAGAAAACGGCTTTACACTGGGTACTTTTATCTAGAGGGCTTCACCCTACAGTGGAAAGCAGCGGGGCTGATTTATACAAGGCATTGGGGTTTGAGGACAAAGGGAAAGTACATTTTAAGTGGGTAGCGGTAGCCATATGAAAGTTATCTGATTGGTGGCTAAAATCAAGAGAAGAGCAAAATTTCATAAGTCATGGGTAGGTGGCTTGAGCCACCGCCCAATTTAAAAAGTTCAGCCTCCATCCATCCATCCATCCATCCATCCATCCATCCATCCATCCATCCATCCATCCATCCATCCATCCATCCATCCATACATACATACATACATACATACACACACACACACACACACACACACACACACACACACACACACATACATACATACATACATACATACATACATACATACATACATACATACATACATACATACATACATACATACATACATACATACATACATACATACATACATACATACATACATACATACATACATACATACATACATACATACATACATACATACATACATACTCGCATGCATGCATGCATACATATACGTACATACATATATACATGCATAAATTCCATTCCATTCCATTACATCCCATCCCATCTATCCATCCGTCTCTCCGTCCATACATCCGTCCGTCCGTCCGTCCGTCCGTCCGTCCGTCCGTCCGTCCATCCATCCATCCATCCATCCATCCATCCATCCATCCATCCAAACATCGATCCATCCGTCCGTCCGTCCGTCCGTCCGTCCGTCCGTCCGTCCGTCCGTCCGTCCATCCATCCATCCGTCCGTCCGTCCGTCCGTCCGTCCATCCATCCATCCATCCGTCCGTCCGTCCGTCCGTCCGTCCGTCCGTCCGTCCGTCCGTCCGTCCATCCATCCATCCATCCATCCATCCATCGATCCATCCGTCCGTCCGTCCGTCCGTCCGTCCGTCCGTCCGTCCATCCATCCATCCATCCATCCATCCATCCATCCATCCATCCATCCATCCACCCATCCATCCATCCATCCATCCATCCAAATGCCTTCTCATTACCGTACGTAAATTGTCTTAAGTTTCTCCTTAAATTTTTAGCTTTCTACACCGCAAAATCCGCAGGCAGACATGTAGCCTCTGGGACAGTCACAAAAAAAGAAAGTGTGCATAGCTGTCACCTTGGGCAAGTGGATACTTTATTCGCGCTTTTCGCTACGTGACGGTAGAGACAAAGCAGTCCGCTGCCTGCGTTTGCAGAAATGCGGCACCTGAACAAAACCCGTTGGCGTGTATGGCTCCTACATGACCACTCATGTTGCTGTCATTTCGTGGGCCCATGACGTCGCCCCCACCTGGGGGCCACACAGGACCCGCCTGCCTCAATTACCGACACCTGTAGCAAATAAAGTTGTCTCTGTAACAGGAACGCGGCCCTTGAACAATATCCCGCCAGCGTGCTTTCCATAAATTGGCAGTAACGATGAAAAAGTGTGTCTCTGTTGTTTTGGAGGATACGAGGAACGTGGTTGAAATTTTAAAACCAGCGTGACAAGTCCGGGGCGACTAAGTCTGCCCCTGATGGATAGCGCGCCTGGGCCGTCGCAGCAGCAACAGATGGCGATGGTTTCCACATGAATAATCCTGCTTTCACATAATATTTCGTGCTTAACAATTCTAAACCCCCTTAAGTTTTTTGTCAGGAAGACATGCAATAGAGCGCTTATACTGATCTCATTCGAACGACACTTTTTCAATATACTAGTATTTTGAGACTCTTCCGGTTTATTCCGCCACAACAAATTCATTTTGACTTACACCACTTCATTTTGGTATCCCTATTATCCACGCCTATTTAATAGGGGGTAGTGCCTTCGGCAGTAACTTATCCAAAATATGCCAACTGCTGGGAAAAGTTTCCAGGATTGCTGTAATGCTTACTGGCTCCCAAAGAGAGAGAAATACTATAGCCAGCCCTTAATGACACCCACAGAGAGCTTATCATAGATGACAAAGTTAAGCCTGCTACCCTTTTTGTAGAACTGGCTTTTTCCAAACGTTATCAAAATTATACAACAGCGATGATCTCTTCTTGGAAAAACTGGGAGCCTTAACCATGCTTACAAGTGAATATAAAGAAGCAAATAGATTTGAAAAATTCTTTATGATCGTGCTAATAATGTGGTCAAAATGTTGAAGTACTTACTCCGAAAAGCGGCAAACTCTTCCGGTGACTCTTCCAGTATATCTGCTAGGCAGTGCGCATTTGATAACTCGAAACTCTGAACATTTGTCGCACTGATGTGTTTATACTTACTCACTATGGACCATGTACTTAGGGGATCGCTTACAGGTGGCTTTATATCCACTCTTGTCTTTCCTTGTAAACGGAGGCGCTGGCTTTAGTCAAGCCATTGCAAACACAGTGCAACATCACGAGTACAGCAACTTTTTGCTGACCTAGAAATAAATCCACTTCACATTGATATGCTCCAGGTTTGGAAATAGATCTATGGCTCCTCGGTCTTCCCTGCGATTACCTTTGAAATTTCCATTGAAATATGCAATCTGCATTGCATGAATCTAACTAAATATAAGTTATTTGACTTCATTATATTTTTCCAGCGGCCTGGAGACCCTTTCCAAAGAATATGAATGAAGGTAATAGAGAAAATTCTAGACCTGCAGCTTGAAAATTTCTTGTAGGTGCTAAGAGCAATCGAGACATTATAAACATGTATTGCTGACGCTGACGATAGAGAACTATTGCTAATGCTTGAAGATCTCAGTGAAGCTGCTGTGAGTGTGCATCGGCTTTCCCTTATATGACGCTGTTTTGTGCCCATTTCGAGTAGGCTCCTTCTGTACCAACCAGCCCAATTCCTACGGCTCGTGTTCAGAGGAAAAAATTCTTGGTCTTTTGAACTTCTTTTTAACTGCGCGCTTTTTTAACTCAGTGAACTTAGATGAAAAATACATCGAGTGAAGGAGACAAAAATAGCTAATAAATTGCACGAAAACTGCATCAAATATTAATTAAAACCGAAGTTGTCCGGCGACTCTTTACGAGTTCAGGGCTAGCTGCCTTCTGCGCGGAAGGAGGCAAGCGCAGTGCAGAATAAAGCAAAAAAAAAAGCTTGATGTTTTTGCTCTTATTTCCTTGCACCTGAAGGGCTTTATCCTTTTTTTATTTAAGATGAAGTAACACTTCGATGAACACATAAGGCCCACTGAAATTCTGCTCAACTATTTTTTAACGTAAAAAAAGGCGGCCTCAGTTGTCCCATAATATTATCGTTGGGGACATTGGCTAAAAAATGAACGCTATATAAAAAAGTGCATGCATAGAAGCTGCGCCTAGGTTCACAGTGGTCATTAAGAGGTCATTATTTTGTCATTAGGCTGCACCCTATTCGCAACTTAATGATCGAAGCAACTGTCTAATAATAGTCTTTGAGGACATGCTTACGCGAAAAAAATGTGTTGTCCGTGACTACACTCCAAAAACGGCACGCTTTGGTTGAGACGAATTCGATTTCGAAGCAAACCTGTGTTCGAATCAACCTATAGCACTTATCGTTTTCCAATTTTCGGACTTGAAAGATAGAATTAAAGGCACCCGCCGGTTGTTTATAAGCGTTCGCAGTCTTTTTTGACAAGATGTCTTTAGCCCTTATGATGAAATTTGCGGAGCGAAAAAACTGCACTCGGCTATTTAACAGCGCAATTACAGCGTCAGTCTCACTCCAGTTGACTCAAGGGAGTGCGTGGTATATCCGTTTATTTTCGCATGCTTAAAAAACCGACGTTCGAACTTCGCGGTTATCATCTTCCATAGAATGTGAAGTAAATATTTTTTGTAAAGCTTACCAACGGGGACCTTTTGAAGGCCACCATATCTCAAATATGATTTTTGAGGAAATATTCTTTTTCTATTTTGTGAAACTCGGCCAGCACTTTACTGTTTTCCCCCACGCACTGAATATTCATCGCCTGTGCACATACATATACGTAAATAAGTACATAGATTTATATTTCGTGTACGTACTTTCTCCTTTAAGGCTAATGCTAAGTTTAGTTTCATAATCTCAGAGCACGTGCCAAATGCTCTGCCGTCCTTTTTTATCCCGCTTTTTGTTTCACGTTGCTGATCCGGGCTAAGTTTTACCTGCCCAAGTATAGTTATTTCCTGAGAGCTTTGAATGCTTCGTTGCCTAAAGAAATTTCCTGTCGCCTTCCGCGGCTACTGAAAAACAATTTAAATTTTGCACATAATTTTTGCAACAACCATTTTGCTTTGCCTCTCAAATCCTCGACCATGCTTTGCGATTTATCCTCCTCTATGTTGCTTAATAAATCTATGTCACCAATGAATCACTTACTAATGTTTTCTTAAAAAGCTTTTATCTTAAACTATTCCCAATATATTTTTAAGAATACCACCTGTAACACACTGTGGAGGGATCGTATCACCCTGCCAAACACGCTTCTCGTTTAGGATTTTTACTTTCCCAATGGAAAATAATGGTCACTGTGCAGCCGCTTTGCAGGCTTGCAAGTACCTTTACATATGCGGCTTCCACACCACAGTTACACGAATCCTGCAGCGTGACTGCTTAAATTTCGACCGAACAAAATGCTTTTTGGTGTCTATGAAGGCTAACTGAAGGGTCTCCAGAGTCGTCTTTGTTAATTCCTTCTCTTGTGTACGCGTCCTGTTCCGCTGGTTTCTGTACCTGGTTCCATGCACCCACTTGCCTAACAAGCAAGGCTTCTAAATATAGAGATTCTTTTTGTTTTGCACATTTTTCAATCACGTGATGGATGGAGTGAATACCCTCTATATAATAAACTCTGCACATCTCCAACGATTAACAAATTTGAAACCAAACGTTTCGAAGCCGGCTTGGCTCCTCCGTTAGGGTTGTTTGGGGCAGTAGCTAGCGCCTTTAAGTAAACATGGATGGCTCACTTTAACACGCTATCTGTTCAGATACACGCCAAAGAGTCTTATTATGCATTGTAATCTAATTTCATATTTGACAGAATACATGTTGTAAGGCATGACTTCATGAACCAGCTTTATTCCGACCCGTAGCCAGAGGCTCGCCCTAAACGAACAGCCCAAGCGATGAGGGTGAGGTTATTCACAGGTGGAAAAGGATGAAGTCGCATACAGTGCTCACAGTATTTAAGTTGAAAGCTGAAAAAGAATTGTGAAAATGAAAAAGCAGGAGGCACTTAAATAAGGAAGCGTATCAAAAATAAAGTAACCAGATTCCAAGGCTGCTCACTGGGGCTTTATACTCGTATTCACGCCGTGGGAAGGGGACCACATGGGAGACCAGTGACTGCTTTCTAAGAGTGGCACTTAGAGTACATGGTGTGGTTTTTTAACACTACAAAAGACATGTTCATTAAATTCCTGGGTGTCTGAGAAGGATCTAATATGCCCGAAGGAATTTCACTCTTGGAGACACAGCAGATTTTTACTGGAGGCGCTTTAGACGCGGACACATAAAATCCTGTACATAAATTCAAGAACACGCGAAGAAACAGCAACAAGTTAGCGCCATTACAAACGCTGAGATAATTTTGCGCAGGAAAATAATTAACTCATAAATTTCCACCCGGGAGTTGGGTACACGGCCCACGAATGCGTGCCTCGTGCATCACAACAGACACTCCTAGAAAATATTTCATTCGAAGATGTTTACCTTAGTTAAACCGACGTTTTCTCCCGCACCCGAAGCGAATACCTTAGTGAGGCTAGAATGAAGCGAACGCAAGAAAATCGGGAAGAAAACTAGGAAGGTCAGCGAGATTAACGCGGCGTGACGGAGCGAGAGAGAGAGAGAGAAAAGAAGTTTAATCAGAATCCCGTTAAAGATGACGGGAGAGAAGGCTGTAGCCTTCACCCCCCATTCATTCCCCTAACCGTCGGCCGGAATACCTTGGGACTCGACGGCGGTCAGGGCGAGACCAATGACGGAGCGGAAAATATCCGACCAGCGTGGACAGAACATCGACTCTTCCGAGGCAGGCTTCGAGCAGCCTTTGGATTGTAAGGAACAATTAATGCGCCGTGGATCAGAAAGTGGGCTTGTTAAATGACCTGACCTGGCGTTCCGTAACGAATGCTAGGAATATGTGGCAAAAAACTACACATTAGCTCCCGGCATGCGACCCACGATGTTGCGGTTAGAAGTTATTGCTCGGTAAATGAAGCGAGGATGTTAAGGGAAAGGAGTGGGAGGTTGAAGATCTAGCGCATGGCCGCAGGCAAGAGAGAAATTTCCCCTTGTCTGGAAACTTTGCAGCCAAAAAACTCCCTAAGTGCATGCCTACTTGCGCTGGGCTTCCATGCGAGAAGGGTCGACGGGTCAGGACGCATACTGCTGGCAGAGCACAGCGGCGTGGTGATCTGGAACTCCCGTGTTATAGGCGTGAAAAAAAAAACAGATTGCTGCGCAGACCTTGCGATGCTTTGCAAACACTTGCGCCAGAACACGGTTAGTTGGCGTGAGAGAGAGAGAGACTCTTTAATGAAGAAACAGAGAATTTAGCCGGCGTTTCAATATCGCTGGCATGCTACTCTGCGTAGGGAGGGGAATTTGGGAGATAAAGACTGAAGGAGAGCAGCGTGGAAGAGGTGAAAAAAAAAACGAAGATAAAATGCAGCCATGAAATGGGTACTAAGGATGCAGTGGCGAGTATTGATGTAACCTATGGAATGATGGAGTGCATAGTCCGACGAATGGGCTGACGAAGTTCACTGCAAGAAGAATGCATGAAGGTAACCTGCAAGTGAATTTAGAGCTTATCGAGATGTCCAATGTCTTTTAAATATGTAAAAAGAAAGTTCATTGCAAGTCTCTGTTGCCTGAAGCAGGCTAAGGGGCCTAAAACTTTGTCCATTGTTAGGGGCACTGGGCAGAGCTTCTGCATGCAATGTTCATAGTACGCACGCTCGTTAGCATACGCAGGGCACTCAAGCAGGATATGTTCCACAGTTTCTATCGAAGCACAGTTGTCACAATGCGGACTGTTCATTTGTCCAAAACGGTATCGCAGGCCATTTGTATATGCAGCATTCAGACGAAGTCGGTGATAAAGTCTTTCGAGTTGGCGTGCACTTTGCTTACTTCCGCCTGCGCCCGTATATCTTGGCCTTCTTACACTCGTGCTCGAGCTCTTGCGTGTGTGAGTCCGCGGGCAACCACTTCCGTCGAATTTAAAGACACTACGCTGCAGTTAGCGCGATGCCTTCCGTGAAGAATGCTTTAGGGAAATAGAAAAGTGCTAACGTAAACAGACGGACTTTGCTTCTGGGTGCCAGCGTGCTCTACCAAGTGGCGGATACCAAAACTTTTTTCATCCCCTTCCCTTCTAGAGCCTGCTGAACACTGCGGAAAATATCGAGTTGGTGTATGAAGCGGACGCGTCTCTTTCATCTAAGTCATTGCGGCGTACTGATGTTGAAATTCGTGCAGTCGCTAAGCCATCCTTCTTCTTCCACCATCGCTCCACTTCAAACGATCTACGGTATAACAGGCTAGAAAGGCAACATGCGGATAAATATGAAGCAGTGAAGCTGGCACGAAAGTTTGGAAGCTTCAATGAGCTCCAGTTTAAAGTTCCCAAAGACAAGCTTCACCCAACGAAGAACCTGCTTGGTAGCACTGACGCACAGAAATGCCTGAAAGAAACCTCTTCCAGACCGGTCGATTACAGAGTGACAATCGACACTTGTTCTGTTTGGTTGACATCAGAGCTGGACGCGTCGGAACGTTGCCTCAGGTTGAGAAGAGAAGAATAACGAAATCTCAGTGCGAGGTGCTCAAGTCTTAACCAGGGCAGAACAAAAAATGAATTTTTAAATACGGAAAGGTGCAGAGAACAGCCTGTGAAGCATGCGCCCCAAGCCTAGAAATGAAGATGAAGGAATAGAAGCAGAATTTTGGGTTGGAACCTTGAACCTCTAATGAGAGCTGCTCACCATTACGCAGGTTGCGCAAGCAAAGAAGGCTTTGGAAAAGTAGCAGGAGGTGCAAAAAAGCGACAGAAAAGTTAACGCGAGCGAAGTGAACACAGGGAGTTTTAAAACAAGGTCGCAGCGCCTAGTTCAGGCATCGTTATCAGCCTAATGGACCGAGAGGCAGCAATTTACGCGTGGGCGCCACGCTTTTTTACAGGCGAGGCTAAGGAAAGAAGGAAGAAAAGGGTGACGTGGACTGTTAAGTGGAGAAAAGCGGTGCTTTGTTATTTGGTGCAGCGGTGCGCTTCCCTTCCTACCTCTTCTTTTATCTTTTTTACCTCTACTTGACAGGAAGAATGGTGAAGGGCGTTCTCCTGCGCGACTGCTGGCCTTCATTTTGGCCCAGGCAGGGCCCGGAAGAGTGATCGCCCTGCTGAATCAGAACAGTGGAGCCCTATTTTCAACCCAACGCAGGCGCCTTCTTTCTTTCGAGTAAAATAAACCTGCCTAAACGCAGGAAGAAATCTGCTTAAAAAAAGCAAGAATCAGACACCAAAATATAGACTCACACCAACTAAACCAGTCTATAGCGCGCACCTTTGATCGTTTTCTTCGTCCCTTCCACCAAGCGCTTCATTTGTGTACAGTTGGCGGAGTGACATTCTTTGATCATCGTGCTGATTAGCGGCGCCAGTTTCGTGTCATTGGAAAGCGTTACGATTTTTACTAAACCCTGGCTGTTACGTGGCAGCATTAGGGGTACGGCATTTTTAGCGATCGGTCCCTGTGATGTTTCTTCCTTCGAAACTTCTTCCTTTAATAACTGGGAGATGCAAGACCCTGAAAAATACTACGTAGGTTATCTTCAGATTGGCGCGTTATACTTTAGCACAAGGGCTAGTTAAAAAAAAAAGACAAGATAGGTATGTGAGCGAACTTTCAACTGTTCATTAAATGTACTTTTTAAAATGTATTAAATGTATTAAATGGTTTGAATTAAGTTAAATGTATTAAGTGTAATAAATAGCAGCCATTACGGCACTGCTTATGTAGGCCAGTTGGAAACGCTCATCTGTAGATAGTACTAAAATTTTAAGTAAGCATCAAATTATTAGCCGGCTTTCAAGTACTAAGCATACCTCTTTGAACTGCACAACGATAGCTTCACTTACAATATGACAAAGATAAGTGTCATGCGAACAGTTTCTCATCATCGTCTTAATCTCATGCTCCCTACCATTCTGGCTATGTGGAGTAAATACTGGGTTTTCTTTATTCTATTCTCAAGTGATAGACATAAAATGAGATATTTTTTGATGTACAAGGTCCTGATCTCATTCCAAAATATCATTCCTTGCATATATTTCCACTGCATATATTCCCCCTTCGTCATGGAACCACTCAAATTCACTGCGCTTTTGAACGATAAGATGTGAGTGCAGAGTTCTGCTTTTAATCCTGTGAATTTCAAAAAGTTTGTCTTAAAAGACAGATGGCATAAGAAAGTTCCAGGCTGGCGTAGCGCGCCACGAAAAATATATTTCAGCTGTTGCTCTTGAACAACCTTGGATATTAAGAGTTGAACCCACTGAAATAAATTAAACGTTTTTGTTTTGTCATCAGGGGTCTTTAAGCAAACCAGCGCTGCGTGCAAGGTCGCTTCATTACGACAAGGAACGCGGCAGTCGTGCAACGCATGGAGCTGGGCGCAGTTAAATTGGATACAGAAATGAGTCCCCTACTGTAAATGCAGTAAAACAGAGCATACAAGGACTAAACACACTTGTCATGCGTTATATTATTGCGGCTGTGTCATGAACGCAATGCATTATAAAACAGTGTTGTGTTTAAGTACTGGCAAAGAGTATACAATATTGGTTAGCATTTCTTGGATGATGTAAGCTACCTCGGTTTTGTAGCGATAGCTACATTACGGTAGCATTTCGAGCCTTCAGCGTGGCGGCGCCGCCACCCTGAGGCTGCGCTGCCACGCTGGCACGTGGTTCGTCACGTGGTGTGGAGCAGCTGCAGGCGGTGCAGCGCCGTGGCTGATCATGTGGTTGGTCACCTGATTGGCCACGTGACTAGTCACGTGGTGCGGAGCAGCTGCTGCTGCCGGCGGCGCAGCGCACCGGCGAAACCGAGCTGCCACAGCTGTGCGCATGCGCCGTGTCAACAACAACAACAACAGCTGCGAAAGGCTGACTTTGCAGTTCTACTGAGCAGTTTCCACTCGGCCAGCTGTAGCTATCACGTCACACTAGGTTTAACCAGAGCTAAACCACCGACAATTTTTTTGCAGCGAGGTATTCGAGTCAAGCCACGTTATTTTTTTTACGATCACTTACTACCGCGTACGCATAAAACTTTATCTTGCCTTACTGTCCATGCTAGTAATATGCTGCGCATTCAATTGTGACCGGAACCTTTTTCTCTATCGCTGTTCAGGAAACGTAATGAGCCTTCGAAAACTTAATTCATCTTTTAGTGTGATTTGGAATTGTTAACCCCAAAGTCCTAACTGTTAATGCGAAAATTGAGCGATTAAAAAGCAGACATTCGAACACTCAATTGGCTTTTCTTCACAAATGGGATTGGCTACAGCTTCCACGAAGCTTGTATGCGGTACGCGATAAGAAAAGCGGTATTGTGTCAGACATGTGACAACATCGACTTGGAAATCATATGAGGGCAATGCCACTTTGTATGAAATCAAGCGGTTTTCACATGTTTCCTCTGATTTCTTCTGATGATAGAGCTAAGTGATCAAAGTTCAGCAGACAAACATTGATCTCCTAATCTTGATCTGTCTTCCTAAAAAACATTTCCCTTAATGCAATATGTGGCTTGATAACCGCCATTTATAGTGCGGTTCTGCCGATGTCAAAAGCATTCGTGCCGTACCGACAAACAACATCCGACCATCTGGTGGCTTTTTCCGAAACAGCCATCCTAGAACTTCTTGCTTCATCGCATGGAATAGCATTCCAGAAGTCATATTCTGCACATACACAAATAACTATAAATATATTTTTGCTTCCACATCACATTACTACCGGTTCATCATCAATGCTACCAACGATCATTTATTGCTATTCGTGAACGCAACACTTCGGGGTAAAATATGTAATAATTGGTTTTTGGAAAAGGAAATGGCGCAGTAATTGTCTCAGATTTCTGTGGACACCTGAACCGCGCCGTAAGAGAAAGGATAAAAGGGGGAGTGAAAGAATAAAAGAAGAAAGAGGTGCCGTAGTGAAGGGCTCCAGAATAATTTCGACCACCTGGGTATTTTTAACGTGCACTGACATCACACAGCACACGGGCGCCTTTGCGTTTCGCCTCTATCAAAACGCGGCCGCCGCGGCCGGGATCAAACACGGGTACTCCGGATCATTAGCCGAGCGCCCTAATGACTGCGCCACCACGGCGGGGAATTATGTCTTTCCATGCTTACAATTTAGCGCTACGTGCTTACACTTTAAAGCTACAACCACCACCTTGTTAGGGTTTCGGCCTAACAAGCCACAAAACTCTTCCGGCGTCGCGATGCTGAGAGTGTGGGAAAATTAGGCTCAGGGATGACACAAACCCGTAAGTGCACTGCCCACAACAAGGCAGCTGACAAAGCCTTCCGCAAAAAAGCAATTCGGTTGCCTAAAATTCACAATTTCACAGACAATGGTGTTTCCGTCATTCAGTTGCTCTTTCGAACTGCGGTTCTTCCAACTCGATGGAATGGCGTGCCACGTTCGCTGCTTCCATGGTATCCCCATCGTCGTGAACATCATCATTCTGGCCCATCAAGTAAAGCACCACTTGGAAACAATTTTGCAGCAATTCGCTTTGATGGCCAACGAAGCTCTCCAGCTAACAGCCGCTTCCGGCAGACACAGGTTCCCGTAAATGCGGTCATTTTTTTTATTGCTCTCAGTTCCCGCAGACGGTAAAAATGTAAAAAGAAAGACACACGAGGATCTTGTCAGCGGGAAATCATTACGTTGTTTGTTTGTCGAACAGTTCTACTAAATCGTACTGTAACAAAAACTCATCGCGTGGCAAGGAACTACACTTTTTCGGTTGTACGGTACTGACCGTAAGTAGCTTCTTTGCAGCCACAACGTCACTCCTGTATATGACTGCACGTGTTAGGACACAATGATCAGAGGACTTTTTTGTGATATATCCGATACCCTGCATTGGGCTTAAAACCAGCTGTCAGAAGGGAAGCATGGTCTGTACACGTCGAGCAAATTTCGCGGCCCCAGTATGTCCAAGCGATGTCCAAGCCACTGGGACGTTGAATGCAGTTCGAACGTCATGAAAAGGGTTTTAAGGATCGTACGTTATAAGAGAGACATTTTTCTATAAGTGACACCTTGACGTAATGTCATTTTTATGATCCCGTATTTTCATCTCGCTACATTTTTTCCTATCTTTGATTATCACAAAAGTTCTGTTCTTATTCCGCGTCCAGTATTGGCGCGAAAGAACTACTCCAGACGTACTAACCCCGGGCAAGAAGCTTGCTTTGTATGATCGGAGTAACTCAGGCAAGTTCGAGAAAGTTCGGAGGGGGGTTGCACCAGCTGCAGCCAATCGGAGGAGGGCGTCGCGCCAGCTGCAGCCAATGGGGGAGTGGGCGTCGCACCAGCTGCAGCAAATGGGGAAAGGGCGTCGCGCCAGCTGAAGTCAATGGGAGAATATCGTCGCGCCAGCTGCTGCAAATGGGAGGAGGGCGTCGCGCCAGCTGCAGCAAATGGGAGGAGGGCGTCGCGCCAGCTGCAGCCAATGGGATGATAGCTTCGCGCCAGGTGCCGCCGATTGGAGTAGGTTGTGATGATGAAGAGCTAGAAACGTGGTGTGCACATGCTTTCGCAAGTCCACTCAGTGTAACTACATTAAAACCGAGCAGCTTTTATCGCTGTCCACCTACTGTAGCAATGTGTGCAATTATAATTATAATTACTTACCCCATATATCTACTTAAACGGATAGCTTAGCAATGTATATAGCGGTTTCTTATGTACCCTCCGACTTTACATGTTAACGTTCTCCCCGAACAGATGGCTTTCTATATGCTCACTTTCTAACTAGGAGAAACTATGCGACGAATGTGGATCGGCCTGGACATGTGAGATGCAGTACAAAGGCGCTGTACTATTAGATGAGCAGCGCAGACGCCGAGGTGCAGGGGATGGGTGGAAAGGGACGTCCTCGATAGGGACAAAATATAAATAAGGCGATGAGAATTCGATGTTTGCTGGCATAAGACGACCGCGTCAGAAGCGAGCAGGATTAGAAAGTGGCAGACTGGTTTGCCATCTTTGCGCACCTATTTCTGACAGCAGTTGTGGTGGCTCCCTGCTTTCACATCTGTACTTAGGTCTTATTAGAGGCAGCATGCAAAACATAATCTTGTGCGGCCTATCGACATTGCTGAAATTTGTTAAAATTTTGGTTTACCCGGTATGCTTGCAAGAAGCTTGCGGTCATCCCATAACAGCACCAACTGTCTCATAACGTTAAAAACATGGCCCATCGCTATGGGATAAAAAACTTCTCGGCGCCTTTGAAGCACGCCAAACTGTATCCCTACACTGAACAAAAAATTGAGATGTCACCCAGTGACAAGCCTTTCATATGTAACGATTATCACAAATCACAGTATGTGGCCTGCACGTGTGCGGTTGTTTACGAGTTACCTGTATTATGTGGGAACGTGTATGTGGGCCAGACGGGCCGTTGCATCAATGTCCGTCTGAAGGATCACTTGGGGGCCTTGTCATCCGACACGCACTCGCACGTAGCGGTGCATTGCAGGAATTGCAAGGGGCATAAAAAATAAAGATGGAAAACGGGGCTGCCACCCGCTGTTTTCGCGTACTAACATAGTTTATCGTCATCAGGTTCGCCTAACGTGGGAAATCAAGGAGGCTTATTTTGTCGAAACAAGAGGTGATATGAGCATCAGCCGAGCTTCTGTTCCCCTTGCAGAATGGGAAGTGGTGTGTCTGGACAACGCAATGAAATTATTAATACCAGTGTCATTTGACTTACTTGCTGTTCGCGCAGGCGCTTTTGTTTGTTTGGTTCTTTGGTTCTGCGTGTACATTTTTCCTGTATTTTTTTGCAATAAAAGTAGTTGCGATTTTGCGCTTGCCTTGTTCTCTATGTGTTTAGTCTTCGTCATTATTGTAGCGCAGTAAAAGTTCATTAAGTCATGAGCCAGTACCGACTATCCCAACTTACGGCTCTACTTAGATGGTATATCTTCTGGAAAAGGCTGCGTTTAAGCATTTCTTTATTCCGTCATTCCTTTTAGATGGCAATAGAAAATATACTGCATATATAGCAGATATACAGCAGATATGTTTTTGTACGGATGTTCGTAAGTACTCTTTCAGCATTCACACTCGCAGTATACCAACAGCGCGAGAAAGTGAAAATCAGAGACAACATATATGCTGATCCCAGAGTAACCGCCGTATTCACAAACAACCCTCCACTCGACGCTGCGCCTCCACTCCTGGGAGTGGAGGAGAGCGCTCATCCTCGGCCCGAGGAGCAGTCGCGCTTCTTGAACACACCTCGGACATTCCTCCATCGAGGAGCTGGCCGAGTTGCCCTCCTCCACTCCAGTGCTTTCGAGGACGAGAAAGAAACTGCTGGTGTTGAGAGTATTGTAAATTCCTGCAAACAGAACACCACCTAATTGATAATATAGGAATCCTTTTGTCTATTTTAGCGGTAAACTGCAAGGTAAAAACAAATAAACTGCATATTTTTTGTTTTTCTATAAAAAAAACGTGTACTTTTAGAAGAAATAACCAGTTTTCTTTACCTTTCTGGCAACTGCAGCAGTCGCAGCTGCCCGGCGCGGCATTTTTGTTACGGTCCCTCTTCCCTTTTTCCCCTTGCTCGCCGCGTGTTTCTCGTCTGTTGTGCTCCCGACTCGCTTCGTGCAGCTTTGTTGCAGTGTTTGTGCTTGCGCGTGTTCGACTGTTCGTGTGTGTTTAGGTGTTTTTGTATCTGCCCTTCCTTTTTTTTTGCGTGCACAATGTTCGACCATGATGAAGTATCGGACTTCGATACGACACCGTCGGCATCTGCTTCGGACGCTTCCCAGCGCGCCAAGAAACGGCCCGCAGTTCCGCGGTTCATTATCACCGCAGATGAACGCCTCGTGTTAAGAAACATAATGGCGAAGTATCGGGACGTTGTCGAAAACAAGCGAACAGACAACACCTCGAAAAAGGCAAAGGACGAAGCCTGGGCTCAACTTTGCGAAGAGTATAATAGCTTGGCCGGCACACGCACTGTGTGTGTAGCACAGTTACGGAAACTGTGGGACAATATGAAGTGCCGCTGGAAGAAGAAGAAGTCCGAAGAAAATAGGGAAATCTTTCGGACAGGTGAGCGAAACAGTTTTACATTCAAAAACTGTCCCATACATTTTTCTGCATGTTCGCACGTTTCATCTCCAGGCATCATCTTAATCCTAACAATTTGACGTTATTTCTTACTAATGCGAAAAAATTATATGGTTACGTCACCTCAGCAAAACGTGTCCGCAAATTCTGTCCGCGCGATTATGTCGTTCTGTGGTGATAAATATGCAAAAGTTTGAGTTAGGCAGTGTGCGAGTAGATCTTGAAATGGGAAAAGTTTTTTGATTAATTGTAATTAGTTAATTAAGTTGAAATAATGAAAATAAATGCTGTCTTTGAAGCAGGTTTTGTGTGTTTTATACTTACTTAGTATAAAAAACTGAAGTTAAAAAATGAAAACAAGTAATAAAAACAAAAAGAAAAATTAACTGAAATAAAAACAATTTCTAGTAACGAAAACAAAATAAAAAGTTAAAATAACGGAGGGAGAAAGAGAGGAAAGGGAAAGGCTTTCGAATTTCCGCTCATAAGCAGATGTATGTGCAATCTTCTAATTTTTCTTAATGTGAAAAATCTTCGAACTACTTTTGAGCAATACATTGCTGGTTTGCGCTGTTCTGGTTAGCTTTTTTTTTTTCAAGCATTGCATGCTGCTTACAAAATACACCTCACTTCAGTCTGTTTCACTGCACGGATGGTGCTGTGGGAGATGCACAATTAAGAATTTTGGTGCAGGTGGTGGTACTCTCGAATGCCGGCCAATGAGTCCGGCTACGGAACTGGTTGGCGCAGTTGCTGACCATATGGCAACAAGACCGCCAAACCCATTTGACAGTGACGGAGCCCACGTCGGCGAGGCAGTGCTGTCCCTGCCACCTGCTGCACTATTAGAGGCCATGATAAACGGCAACGAAACAAGCCAAGGTGACTTTTCCAGTAAATAAGGCGCCCGCATTACATGCCGCATGCCGCATTACACGGGCATTTACACATCTCGCACCTATCGATATGTGGCTGCAGCATCCCTGATTCAATCCGAAACTGGTGCTCAGCGATCGAGCGGCACTGCAGCAGACGTTAGTTATTTTCTGCTCGTTGTATGTGCATGTGCTCAAGCAAGCGGGGCCACATATTTATTAGTACTTCTTGACGGGCTCCTACTGGGTCCGTTTTTCATGACGTCACATATATGTTGATAAGTTTATTTTTTGATGTCTACAATAGTCGTGACCATGTAAAGGATGTTTTTGGTTCTTTGTTATGGTCTGAATAGCCACTATTCATGGTCTTATTTGTTCTTTGCGTGTCATATCACAGTAGTCTGTATGTAAGCATAAGAGTCCACCAATTTTGTCACAGCATTGCAGAGTTCTCATGAAGGCATTGTATGTATGCACATGTTTTTGCAGATGATGTTCCTGCACAGTCACCATTGCTGAACAGCCGACCCATAAACGAGGATGAACTTCCTGTTCAGGAAGAGTGCCTCAACGCAAGCAGACGAACAGTGGTCGTGCCAAATCAGAGCTCATCTGAAGGCATCCCACCAACACAAACTGCTCGCACGAGGGCAGGTGGCCCCCGTGTTGCTGCGGTAGAGCGGACGCTGGCTCCTGAACAAGCCGCCAGAATTACGGCTATTGAAGCTGAGGAGCGGCGGAAGGAAGAGCTGCACCAACTTGATGTGCAACTCCGCAGGAGCCAGCTGGCCGAGCAGCGGCTAAAAGTCAAAATGCAGCGCAAGCTTCTTTCTCTCGACATTCAAATTCGGAAAAAGCAGTTAGAAGCAATGCAGCGCTAAATGTAAAAATAAAATTTAGTGGTACATATTTGTCTGGGAACACTTCTGTGTATAATTACAAACACTGTCGTCATTTTGATGCAGTCGTACAGTTTATGCTCATTCCTTCAGTTTCTTAAAAACAATGTTCTTTATTTAACACACTCACATGTATAAACAGCACAAAGAAATATAATATGGAAAAGATCAATCAGTAAAAAAGGGAGGTAGCCTAAAAGCGGCCAAAAGGAAATCCGTCGTTGGCCGAAATTGGAGAGTGCCATAGTCGTTCACAAGGAAATTGACAAAATACTAGTTGTGAATGGTGTCACGCAGGGAGACACGTCTCCAGTACTATTTGCCACGTGCTTCCAGGATATTTACAGAGAACTAGAGAGGAAGCAACTGTAGATGAAATTTAATGGCGAATGCCTCAATAATCTGAGATTTTCTAAAAATATTTCACTGCTAAGTAGCTAAGGACAAACTTCCAAGCATGATCGAAGACAAGCAAAGGAAGCAGAACGGTGCTTGTAAAAATAATATTGACATCTCCAGTAATGTTAACACTCGGAACGGAACAGCCCACGAGAGGCAGCAAAGCATTGAAAGTTGTAAGGTAAATGCATCTATTTAGAGCATAGTGACCACAGATCCGCACCACACGTGTAAACTAACTAGGATAATAAGAATGATGGTGCAGCGCATTTGGCAGGCACTCTCCAGCCATGAATGGCAGTTTACTAGTATTCTTCAACAGCCATATCTTGTGGGGCAAAGCCTATAACCTATGGGGCCGATACAGTGCAGAACTACAAAAAGGAAATTGATAAATGTAGCGGTTAAAGTGCAGAATGAATGAGGGAATAAATGAGAGTTGGTGACATCCTAGATGGAATCAAGAAAAAATGGGCATGGGCAGGGCATGTAATGTGAATTCAAGATGAATGTTGGGCCATTGGTAACAGAATGGATCCCAAAAGAAGGCAAGCATAGGAGAAGGCGGCAGAAAGTAGGTGGGCTAATGAGATAAGGAATTCTGCCACAACAAGGCGGCCGCAGCTGACACAGGACAGGCTTAATTGGAAAGATACAGGAGAGGCCTTCGTCCTCCCGTGGACGAAGTTCAGCTGATGATGACATTAAATTGCTATAAGAAATAGAAAAAAGAAATAGGCAAAAACAATGCAAATACCATAAAAGTAACGGTTCTTTAACACTAGAAAAGTATTGTGTACATTTGCCGAGAAGGTAATTAGGACACCTAACGGAATGATCTGTCTATAAGCCCCACCCGAACATGAGAGCCATTCACTGTGTTGGCAGAAGGCTGCGGTGGCACATGGAGCTGCTGGGGTTGCACGCTGGGCCGTGGCTGCTGAATAACGGGGAGGGCCACAGCAGGTGGCTCCGGGTCCTTCCGTAGAATGGCGAGGTTGTGAAGGGCGCCGCAGGCAGTTATTATAACTGCTGAGCGCTCAGGGCGGTTTTGGAGGCCCATATCTAAGCATGGAAAGCGGCGCTTCCAAACTCCAAAAGCCCTCTCCACTCTGTTTCGGGTTTTGATGTGGGCCGCCTGATACCTGCGTGAAAGACGAGCAGTTTGAAGTAAAAACTTGTATAGCTGTGCTAAACTGAAGAGCATAGCAGTCTGCGCATTACATTCTCAGTGGCCCCATTTCAGCTACTAATGAAGCTTTAATTACATTTGCACGCCTCGGGAAGTATTAAGTCATCTTCAGGGGCTTTGTCCGTCAACCGGTGGCAAATGTATTAAGTCTGAATGTTGAATTTGTGTTGAATTTGATTAGAAAAATGGGAAAAGCATGGGAAAATTAAGTGTTTCGGTAACAAAAAAAATGGAGGATCCACTCTTTGATGTAAAGAGTTTACAGAGCAAAACAGCAGCAAAAGGAGATGACATTCGTACATTTGTGTTGCCTTCAATCAAAGAAACTATGGTGTATAAGTTCCCTCTTGTACTTACCTGCCCTCTGGGGTATTTGGTGGGTTGGCATCTGCCAGAGGTGTCATTAAAAATGACATGCAGGGATAACCTGCGTCTCCCAGTAGCAACCCGGGAACTCTCTTCGTCTCGTAGAGGACTCGTGCACGGCTGTTATCAAAAATTCTGCTGTCATGGACTGATCCAGGCCAGCCGACGACCAAGTCGTAAAATTCCAGTCTTGGCCCCGTTATTGCCTGAGGATAAAATATTATGTCTCTGTCATGAAGATATTCTCAGGAAATGAATATAAATTTTTGTGGCTACATGTCAAATCACTGTCCTCTTCAGCAATTAATATCTATTTATATAGCTTAGGTTCTATGTTTTACAAGCAACAAGAGCCAGAAAAATTAGCACATTCATTAAAACGGCACAAATTGTTTGCTTGCAATGCGAGTGAAAATTTGGTGCTTCATGTAACAGGAACGCTAGGTAACATACATGATATTTATTAATTTTTACCCTCAAGGTCATGCAGGCATTTCAGAAGGGTGCAGGCAGAAAGAAATGTAAAACAAGCAACGTGAAAAACAAATGACTCCTCCTACATATACAATGTTAGCTAAGAAATAGAGAACAAATTTATTAGTGGATACAGAAGTGCGCAAGCCAAAATATTGAGGCATAACTAAAATATTGTACAAAAATATACCTCCATCACTGATAAATTGATAGCACAAGTCGCTTTGGACATAAAAGGAGTTTGCGTATACTTAGAAACAATAATTGAACCAGACCCTCCAATCTTGAAAAGTGATGCAGTGCAGGTTCAAAGCACTGCAAGAGATCGATTATCTTTTTTTGCTCAATGTTTACATGAACATTATTTGAATAAGAGGACAGCTATGATGGGCAATGTGAAGGAAAGCGGCCCTTATGTTTGTTCTAAATATCAACACGCGTTAATATGATATAATGTCACCTAGATCGCGATAAAGTTTTGCAAAAAGAAAAATGGGCTCACCTGCACATTGATCGAAAAGTAACCTTTTCGGTTGCGGAATACTTCTCCGAGTTGACCGCCAGGAGACTTGATTCGGATGTGGGTGCAGTCTATGCACCCAGTCACCCCAGGGAAACGGCCAAGGCGGTAGAAGGCCATCGTATCCGCTTGGAACTCGGCCGCTGTAGCAGGGAACTTCACAGTTCGCGGGAGCAGATGTGCCGCGATCAGCGTGGATACTCGTTCCACTGCACGGCACACCGTCGGTTGCGAAACATTTACCAAGTCACCGGTGACGACTTGGAACGTTCCACTTCCATAAAATCGAAGTGCAATGGCCAGCTGAAGCATCGGTGGTAGCGGGTGACCGCGATTGCTGACGCTTTCTTCCATGGGCAGGCACTTCAGGAGCTCTCGCACGGTGTCCTTGGAAAACCGGTACCGGGATAAAAACTCCCCATCGCTGAAATGCTCGAGCGGGTTTATTCTGTCCCGCAACGCCCGTCGTGGCACAACTGCAGCTTCGCTATCGTCGGCGCCGTCGTGGAACAGTTCGTCCACACGTAGCACACGTTCGGCGAGCGAGCCGGCAGCCATGTCAACACGGTTGAGGGGGGACGCTTCGGCCGAGGAGGCGTTCAAGGTAGCAACAGCGCCACCTCGAGATTTTGGAGGAAAGCGTGGAGGAGTTCCTCCGTTCGAGGGCCGGTAGGAGTGGAGGAGGGTTTCAGAAGCACGAAACCGGCTTCGAGGAGCAACTCGAGTGAAATTTCAAGTGGAGGTCTGTTTAAGAATACGGGGGTAAGTCTTCGTCAAACCAAAGACCCAGAAACCAAGTGCCAATGCACTGGCTGATAATTTGATTCCAGAATTTGAACTTCAGCGTTTTTTGTTTGGCTACATTTAGTCTTGAGAATCGGGAACATTAATTTATTTATTTTTGCTGCAGCTTTCTTGAACTTACCAAGGTGATTAAATGGTAAATTCATTCATTTACTTGCGCAGAAATTAGATTTCATTGTGACCAGAAAAAAATGCCCGAGCATCACATGCACATAATGCAAATTCAGAGCAGCCTCGATGTTTACAATAATATTTATTATATAACAATATTAATGCTGTGTTCAGAATAGGCCCCTGTGAACCTCCTTATTCAGTAGCATCTTGGTCAGATTTGGTACCATTTGTGCTAATATCTTCTGCAAGTTAAATAGCTTTTAAGGCAGGTAATTTAAAAGAGAACAAATAGCACAGGACAAGAAACTTTTGCCAGAGCGCTAACCAGCGCCACCCTCGCCCATAGTCACCGACATAGAATCTCCTGCGTTACCGCGGGCGTCACGTGGAACGGCTTCAAAGGGTGAGGCCAGCAACTGTGTAAGAACCACTCATGCTACATATGTATCGAGTCTGTCATAACCGAGGCTCTCCTTAAGCAACTGCGCAGACAAAGGCGGGAAAATGATGGTCTCCTTATGACGTACATGTGAAGGAAACCAGCAATTACCAAAAAACAAAGGAAAACCCTGGGAAATGTATTTTTCGGACTGTGGTGCAGAGTAATGGAAAGATGTTGTGCAATCGCTTAACAGCTGACATTAATTAATGAGAAAGTAGAATAATAAATCTACTGCTTTCCTATCAATAAATTATTGGCCATCAACCGACTGCGTCTAATTACCCAGCAATCAACAACAAAAATCCAAAACACACATTCCTTTAGGCTTTCCTAGTTGCTGGCGACTGCTGGCTCTGTAATCTCTACGAGTCTGTAATATGAACCACGGACTCCACGAAACGAGAGATTTTTAAAAACATTTTATGTTGAAGGGTATAAAAGGCATTCCATTCCTTAAGTAATGAAATAGCCCAAAGTAAGGCTTTGTTTCCCAATGTTGTCAAGAACGTTTTCATGCGAAACAATGTATTTTACAATATTTTATTCTTCATAAATCTCAACTACCCCTTTACCCTTGCGTTGTGCAGAGACGAAAAGCAGCTTTGTTGTTGAATTTGGTTTTGAGAAACAATGTCCAGCTCAAAAGGTTAAGTTCTAGTTCCTGGCGCTGCGCACAGAAAGTGCCACCGGTTAGCGACGCGGTGCTATGCAGAACAGTGCTGCGCTTTTCTCCTTTCCTTCTTCCTCGCACTCCGCGTTATATACGCCGACAATACGAGCCTGGAAAAGGGCTGTTGGCTGCTGTCACAGTAAAAACCCCTCTTTTTGCACTGAACTATTGAGAGTGTGACCTACCACTAGGTCGAGCTTCACTACTTGTAAACTTCATTTTAGGTCTGTGAAATGGTTATCGCTTTCACTGTATCTTTATCAACCATATAAAATCGTGTATATATTGGAGTGTTTTTAGAGCAGGCTGCCAGGGATTTGTTCGCGTGATGACGGTGAAGGCAATCCAGGAAGGACAGACATAAGGATGGACACCGAACTGAAGACCACAAAGGAATGACCAAAAAGGATGTGAAGAAAATTGGCGGAGGTAACGCAATGGAGGAAGAAGATCAAGACTTGGAGGACACTGATCGCGAAACGGCGACCTCACAGAGGCAAGTTGGATAAGCTGAATTAGGAAAAAGAAGTGGCACACTTTGAGGGCACGGAGAGAATTCACCCTTGTACGCATTTGCCATCAGACGCGACCGCAAGAAGATAAAAGAAAATGTTCGGGAGACCTGTGTGTTGCACCTCAACGGAGACTTGAAGTGTGAACTGATTACTCGCTGGCTCGTGAAAGCGTTAAAAAGCGCATTTGAGGGGACACCGCCTCGCGCTTGCAGCTTCTATTCAAGTTCTACAAGTGCTCCCCGAATGTAGTCGGCTAAATAGAAGGGCATTTTCCACGTTTAATGCATTCTGCAGCTGTGAACGACTTTCTAATGAGTAGTATGCATTGCCGGAAGTCTAATTGGACACTGCCACGTTCACCACATGCTATTGCGTGCTGGGGCAGAGGCGACATACGGGCTGTGAAGATCACTTTTGACAATCGGGTGCATGCATTTATGAGGGTAGATGGGGATGGGAGTGCGTGGCTCATTAGGATCTAACGTGGTCGGGTATCCAAATTTTGCGTCATAGGAAGAGAGACGAACTATCGGGAAGCTTTTCTTTACAACGACTGGTGTTAAGAGCCCGTTCCTGCGTTTTGAGTCGTAGTAGGATGTCCTTGTCTGTTGCCGTCTCTCGTTGCCTATTGTCGTCGGCGTGGCCAGTGGGTGCGTTGCCATGAGAACCAGTCGGAGGATGGTTATCGCGCAAGGAGGAAGGTATCACGTGAGCGGAGAAATGCGTAACAGGTAGGTGGTTACCACAGCAGCCATCCGGAGGGTGGTATCGTGAGAGAATACGACTACTCAGCCGGGGGGCGGTTCCCCGAGAAAGAGGAGGCAGCGTAAGAACATGCAACTGTTCGGAAGTTGCCACGGAGACCACTCGGAGGGTGGGGCAAGAGGGGTTACCGCGGAAGTAGTCTTTATGGCGAGTGAGTAAGCAGCCGTTACCTACAGGATGGTTCAACGGTAACCGTCCGGAAGGTGGTTAGTCAAGAAGTAGGAGGGCGTGGCGATAGCGAAAAGATCTTCAGCCGGAGTACGATTACCATGGATGAAGGAGGCTATGGCGAGAGCATGAGAAGGCGGATTTGGTACTTGGTTGCCATAGGAACCAGCAAGAGGGTAGTTATACCTAGAAGGAGGTGGATGGTTGCCGTAGAAAGAGGACACGGCGAAAGGCGAAGGTTATGGAGAGAATGTAGGAAAGGGTACCATGTTTACCACCTGGAGCGTGGTAGCCGTAGAAAGTGGCGGAGGGATATGGCGAGAGTGTAGGAACATATCACGATCAATGTAGCAGGAAAGGATCATCGGTGGCGCTGCCCTTCAAGAGTGGCGAACTGTAGAACAGCCTATGGGAAAAAGGATTGTGTGGAAAACTAAAAAAAGTCCTCTAGAACAATACAGCTGTGAGCGCCCTAGTAGATAAGTAGAAATACCTAAACAGATGTTGAATCTTGCGTTAACCAGTGGTAACCAACCTGCAATTTCTTGTTCGCAATAAAATTTGAACAAACAATTCGTCAATGCTTTCAATATATTCTTCAACAATTTTCACTGGAAGCGTACGTGGACACGCGGTCACGTGCCTGCGGTCAACAACCCTTCCGGCGAATTCTCGATACGCCGCGAAGGAAGCGCCACAAAAATGCACCACGCCGCACGACCGCGAACAGAGCGTCCACTGCAATAAAAATGCTCGGGAAAGCGACTCCCCTACCCCGCCAGCAGGCACTGACACTGGCACAAAAACAATAAGGCGACCAATGGCAGTGCCCAAGAAAGACCGAAAACAGCCGGTGCAAAGCGTTTAGTGTGGACGACAAACAGAGGCCTGACCGCGAAGGCAGAGTGCAGTGAGAGCAGACCATGGTTAAAGACGTCGGGGGTCTGCTTGCTTCCTCCAGCGGCATGGCTCGTACACGACTTCGAAAGACATCGGGGAACGAACAACGCGGCCACCATGCACTGCCCTTCTGTCAGGCGGCCGTGTTTACATGATCTCCACGTCCGCTATTGTCACGGGTCGGAGAGTCATACCAACGGCACCAGCCCACGTCTGCATCTCAGCTGGGTTCTCACTCTGTTCCCCCCCCCCCCCCCCTTTTTTGGTGGCTTTCGCTTTCCCTAACCTCTGCCCCCTTTTCCTTGGCAGCGAAGTTGTTCTCTCCCTATTCCGCCCCATTCCTCTATGTCCTCCTTCGTTTTCCTTCAAGGCATTAGCGAATGGCTAGTAGGCCTAAATGCGGCAGATTACGCGTGCGTGCTGCGGAGCAAGCGAACGAATCTACCCCCGGCGAGCAATGAGCGAAGCGTGCCGCAGACCCATAGAAGACTACGATGGCCGGGATGACTTAGCCTTCCTTCCTTCTTGCTCGGTGCTTCGTTCTTTCAGCTTTCCTTCCTTGTGCACTTTGAGTTCTTTCCCTGGTCAACGCATTGAACTCGTGCAGCTCGGCAGAATCGCAGATGGGCTCGGGCGCGCCACGTTTCAATACCAACGAGGGCAATACCAACGAGGGCTCGTGCCTCGAATAGCCAATCAGGAAGAGAGACAGTGAGGCGGAAAGAAAACAAAATGAAGGGAAGAAAGAGGAAATGGTGTGGCGTGGGGCATTGTTCTGAAGACGAAAGCAGCCGGCCAGGAACTACACTTCTTGGCTGTGAACTTCCCGAATATACCCCTGCTCATTCCAGCAAGGCTGTTCGATTTTTATTTCTTCTTCACCCCATCGTTTTCGCCTCATGACCGTTTATTAGCGCCCTATGGCTCCTGGATTCTGCCAGAATTTTCGTTTCTTGCTCACTGTTCTTTTTTCTGTCTCAGGCCCTGGCACTTTAACAGCCGAACATCAAAGCATCTCGCCTCTTCCGTGTACAGAGGGAGTCTGTTGTTGGCAAAAAACAATTTAAAGAGGGAGAAAGCTGACAGCTTGCAGACGAGAGATTTCAGTGTTATTTGAAAGGGGGGCAGTTTTCCGTAACGACTGTGTTTTCTATTTTTTTCTTTTTCATTGCGAGTGTGCCTTCGGGATGATAAAAGTGGTCCCTGCATCCCCTCGCGCACTCTATTCTCTTTCATATTTTGTTCAACGTCTCAGGAACTCCACTAGGAACTCCACTAGGAAACCACTGGCCATTTAGCCTGCAAGAAACACTGGGAAAGATATGCATAATGCTCTTCTGTAAATGGTGGTTACGCCTCCCCTGAAGATGACGAAGTTGGTCTCTCTTGGTGCTGACTACTCTTGACACTATACGCATTAAGATCAATCCCAGCGGTTCGGTCTCCCTGAGTGACCCGATGAAGCGCTTCCGTACGATCAAAATTTTCGTTTTAGAAGCACTGCTTCGTAGTGTGACGCATAAAAGGTTAAGAAAGCAGCGTAGTTTTTAATAGATGACTTAATTTTTCCAGAGTGAAAACGAATAGAAGAGTAGAATGAAACAGATTTATAAATGCACTCACATCTTCACTACATTTTGACATGGAAAGCCAATTTTTTTATTTATTCATTATCCTACAGCGCCATTAGGTATTACAGTAAAGGCATAAGTTACAAAGCAAGACACAATCTTTAATATAGCAAATATCACAATGCCTCTTGACAATAGCTCTAAATGTATAAAACCAAACGGTGTACATGTCAAAGAGAATGGTTTGTAAGGCTTTCGTCCTTGATTTTCGTATCTTATCTTAGTTTTTTAAATATGTGAAAATATTATTTTCTTTTAAAAGGTTACCTTACTCTAAGAAGTGAGTAGGAGTGGAAAGCTGTGCACACTCCTATTTGTTGTCTCTCTGAGCTGTATGGCCAGATCAGAGGCCTATTCGAATTCAGAAGGTGGTACACGTGCATTGCATCATCATCATCATAATAATAATATTAATATTCATCATCAGCCTGACTACACCCCACTACAGGGCAAAGGCCTCTATCATGTCTCTCCAATTAACCATGTCCTTTGCCAGCTGCGCCCACCCTATGCCTGCAAAACAAGCAAAACATACGTCGAATTTTATTTTACGACTGACCTAAATCTGAAAGCATTGCTGCCCATTCATTCTCCTTGATCACAAATCAAACTAAGTAAGTGCGAAATAGCATAACTGCTTTGTTGTGCTTCGTCTTGCAGCCACTGATTACTATTCTGCGCAGTTTCAAAGGTGAAACAAAATGTTTTTATAAGCTTGCATAAACAATTTTCTTCTTGCCAAGTAAACTTTACAATTATTCCAGGATGAGTCGGACGCGAATAACGAAAAGAAGAATTGTTTATCCAGGCCCACTAGAAGCGGACAAAACTGTTGATAACTGTCTTTAGCGATTATGACAACAGCTTTGAATGTACATGTGAAAGAACAAACAAGTTCTTCCAGGCTTCTTACTCGAAATTCAGTCGGCTGCTTTTTTTTTCAGCCGAGGCACACAATTAAAATGAAAAGAAAAGTAGTAAACAACTCCGTACGAAGAAAGCAGACCATGTTGAAAAACATGGGCTATTTTTTTTTTCATTTTATTCTCCTATCAATATTCTTTTTGACCGATACCATCCCGCCTCGCCTTTTCCGAGACAGGAAACAAAACACGCTGCGGCATCCTCAGCGACCAACACAGCAATAAAATCCAAAGGATGTTATTAATGAAACCACAGCAGCAGGAACGCACGTTGGGGCCATCTCAGGTCACACAGCAGCTGCCCCGTCACTGATATGTCTAGAAGGAACGACTGCTTTGTTTATGCGGCCTATCAATTATTTAACTTCCTCTCCTAAACACTTCTCTCTCCCGTATTTGCTTGTCCTTCCTTTCATGGCAGAAAGAAAACGTAAGTTTAAGCACAATGGCGCTCTCTGGCATTCACTCGATGGCATTATTTCGCGTAAGCTCTTATATGTCTTTAATCATGAGATCTAGTTTTACCTCCGTCTGTTGTATCTTTAGTTCCAAGTTGGATTCCTTGTAGAGACGCTGTAGTTCTTCCTCTGACGTGGCTTAGTCTCCTTTTTATCTACGATTCTCCAGGGTCCCCTGTTCAGGAGCTACGAGGAAGGCGCATTCTTTTTGCCCTCCCCAAATGTATTCACCAATGACCCCGACTTCCCTTCGTTGACTCATATGTCGCCTGCGTCATTCCAATGCAGGAAAGACATTCAGATGGCGTGCGTTATCTTCGACGATATATATTTTTTTAGCGATAGCTACGTTACGGTAGCATTTCGAGCCTTCATCGCGGCGGCGCCGTGGCGGTGGTGGCGCCGCCACCCCATGGCTACGCCGCCACGCTGTCACGTGGTTGGTCTCGTGGTGCGGAGCAGCTGCCGGCGGCGCGGCGCCGTGGCTGATCACGTGGTTCGTCACGTGGTTGGTCACGTGACGAAGTTCCACTCGGGCAGCTGTAGGTATCGCTTCACTCCAGGTTTAACGAGAGCTAAACCACCGCCAATTTTTTTCCTGGGCGATGGAACAAAAAGAGGCAGGTGTATACGGCTGAGAGAATACCTGGCGTTGTTTTACAATTACTTGTTCGCTGCTCCTGCTTTGTGCTGGCGATGTATGTCGGCTTTACGAGCTGCCTATGCGAATTTTCTGTTCCAGGAATATCAGAATCACAGTCAGTTTTTATTTCCTTATACATTTCATAAGTACAGAATATAATGCAGAAGGAGGTCCCGAAGTCAAATACTGTAATGGGATCTCCTAATCAAATACATCGCGTAAAACATTTAACACTTGCGACTGGTCAGATGAATATACGAAACTGAGTATTTACATATGGGATACAACTTAAAGCTGACACATGGCCGAGAAATAAAACCAATTAAAAAGCTATTAGAAAGGACCATCGAAACATATACAGGACTATTCAAGCTGATATCATGCTGATTGATAACGAAGGTTAGGAGGCCGCGCAAAAGGCATGTAGGAAAAAAGAAAACGAATTAATCACAATGAGGGCTCTAAGCTAATAATTGATCGTTTAAAGTCTGCTTTAAAGACGAAGACTGAAGGAGCATTTTTTAGTTATATCGGTATAGTGTTTCAGACAGCAACTGATGAGAAATAAATTGCCTGTTTCCAGTAATTGGTGCGCACTTTCGGTAATTTAATTTTGTACTTGGGTGCAAACCGGGTTAAGTTGGCGTTTACAAGATAACACTGTGGTATGAGAGGAAGAGAGATTTGATTGTTGACAAGTTCGTCCATGAGAATGCCAAGAGAATAGTTAACAAGGTGAGATACAAAGAGGATGTTATGTTTTGGAAGAATAATTGCTGCATCGGCGTAATAAGAACTGTAGGTAATCATACGAATGGCTTGATTTTGAATTATCTGCAATGATCTTAGATGAGTAGCATACGTGGTTCCCCAGCATACTCTATAGTAGACAGTACACAATAAACTCGCCAAACAAGTTGGCACACCTTCGGCCTTGTAGATAGCACACTTTGAGCCTAATCTAAATAAAATATGGTAAAAAATTAAAATATGAGATGTCGAATTTCGCTGGCAGTGCTTGCATCGAACGCCAGTGCCTTTCAGGAACCATTTTAATTTTTGAAGCTAGCGTCCATATGGCGCGGGCAGCACTTCAGGATAATGAAAACGACAGGGCCAACGGTGGGGGTTAAAACTCGCGAAAATCATCGTCACGATTCTATCTTATTCAAGGACCATATGTCGGATAATAAGCAGTGTTAGGTACGAACAAATATAATCATTGTGTAGTAATATAGACAATTATGACTTTTATCATTACAATAAAATAAACTTGCTTTGATATCGGTAAACATTTCAATTACTGTTTTCGTGGTATTTCTGAGCTAATGTTTATTTATTTCGCCTCTAGATGGTCTTTATGCGCGGCACTGCGTCCTACGTTGCCTCACGCATGGCAAAGTTTTGTTTCCTCGCTGAAAATTTCAGTTCTTCTCACACGCTACACAGCCGTTTGTTAGGCACTGCACAGAAAACATGTGTCACAATGTTAATGAGACGCTGAAGCCAAACAATCACAGCGCATGCTAGTCAATATGCGCAGACCTAGACAACTACTCTTTAGATTACGCCGGTATTCTGTGAGCCATAAGGGGCTTTTAGCATACTGTGACGCTGTCGATTAGGGGCATAGAGGAATAGCGTTGGGCCTGTGCGCTGGAGCAGAGCAATAGCACCCCTCCCTCCCATTATTCTCCTGCGCACTGCCCCCCCCCCCCCATTCCCCCATGCCCCTAACCGATAGCGCCACACAATTCAAAAATTCCTTACTGAAAGAGACAGGTTGAGCAGGTGAGGTACGAGCGCAGCGAACCATTGTAAGGAGGAAGAGGCCTTGAAATCGTCCTTCCGTGCACCTTTCTTCGTCTTGTCAAGAACAAAGTTGCCTCTACGAGTGCTTTAGATGAAATGAACATAGCTCTTTTCGAACGCACAGCCCTGTGCTTTGCTTCTTATATATGTGCATGATGCTACCGAGGTGAACAAACGGGTAAAAAGTCTTAGGTTATGGCAAGGCCTCTTTTTCCTCATGCCAAATCCCACGTTACATGAAATAAATACACATACAGCGGCTTAAACTTGATTCGTGCATGTCTGTGCGCCTGTGACAGTACTATAAACGTCGTAGCTAAAACCAGACAGCCAAATATGATCAGTGTTTTGCCTTGTAGCTTTAACGTAACACTCGGGAAAGGGCAATTCAATTGCTATTCCTCGCACAAATTGGTCCTATCACTAATTCAGGGTATGTAAATGCTTCGCTGGCACAAGGTTCATTAAAAATTTTTCCCGCCACATGATCAAAACTCATGGCCCTACACCGACAACAAGTCTATAATCCCCGCTTACAATTGAATTGCGGTGTAGGTTAGCTCGGCCGAGAAATTCTCCACAAGCGCCGTAGTTTAGTGGGGAAGTTTGCCAGTGGAATTTTATTTTATCCTGTCCTGATTTATCAAAGCTCGGTTTTTCTGTGAAACTGTCGTCTTCGATTTTACAGTCCGGTGATCTTTAGAAACCGGTGAGTTTTGCTTGAGTTTAGTGAACCTGTACTGCTCTTGATTTAATAATCGGTCGTCATGGGCACGCTTAGCATTTTACAATATCACGCTTAGAGCATTTGAAGCGAAAAGCTTCACTACGCTAGGTCATACAGTCTTCCGGTAGGCAGCACAACCACCTTCAACGACATTCATCCCAACCAAAGGTAGCCGTGTATGACCACATGTGTTACAGTTATGGTGTCGAACCCTTGACCACTGACCTTGACCCATGACCTTTAGTTGACCTTTGATATGGGGTGATATTTAGGTTGACCTTTGACTTTAAGATCATCTGATGGGGTGATGTGAAGCCACGTGATGAGTAACCATGTGTGCAGAAGCTTTTCGGTGAATTTCAGGGTTAACCAAGTTAAGCCAGTGATATTTTGAAATAACCATTATTTATCCGCAAGCAAAAAATGGCACTACGCTGTGAGAGCACATTCAAACTTCAGTATTTCTTCGTCCCGTTGCAATTACTGAGAGTATATTAATAGTATTAATGTATTGTGTACTGATTTTATGAGTTACACTTTACTGAATGCATTACAGAGTGAAGCCTTGCTCGAATCACTCCATACCGAGCTGTTAAGCGCTCTCAAACAAAGTATTTCTACCACACGAACGAGAACGCGCATATAAAGAAGCAAGATTTGGAGCCGGATAAGAAATGAGCTGATAAATTTAAGACGATCTCGTCTCTTCACACAGCGATAGATCTTTCAGTATTTAAACACCACGCTTTCCGCGCAAGGATGACCACCCGTCCCGCAAAATGATTTGCGGCTCGCGATGCAGGAAGGTCACCGAGTGACGGGTGAAAGGCGTCAGTTTCCTCCATTTTTAATCGCTCTCAGTGCCACGAGACTCTTTACCCGTGCATATGCATTGTCTTAGCGCGCCTGCATTATGAACACCTATCCACCCTCTCCTGGGACTTAGGTGGTTCATTATTAATGTCGACGCACGTTCTCTGCAGCAGCTATTCCTTTCGCGCCTTGATGTTTTTCTCTGCATATTTACGGGCTGCGGGGAAGAAATGGTATTGGTTGACCTGTTTAAAAATCTGTTTGTGTGTGCGATAAACGCTTTGAACCTGGATTTTTATTATATCTTGATAAGGAAAAATGTATAATTGGAACCTCACCAGAAGTGCTTTCTTCAAGCTCCATTTCACTGTCTTTTTGGACATCATGCATGGAGGTATTGAACTTAGTGCTCAGAATAAAACGCAAGCGTTCTCGCAGCAGACCATTTATCGGAGACACCGTGAAAAGTTTGGAGCATTAGCAATAGATTTATAACTTAAGTTCGAAATTTTAAGTGTGTAGCATTGGTCCCACCTATATTTTTTGTCAGCAGTTTCTGTACACAAAGTCCTTGCTTACTGCAGTGTGCCAATTAGCATTTGATGAATTTTATTTTGTTCTTTTGGCTGTTAGCAAGAATGTTGCCTATGCTAGTGAATTAAATTCATAAATTAATAAATAATTCGCTATGCTTTTTCTGCGCACGATGAGTCTAGAATTTAATGTTTTCAAAGAGACATTGAATGTTAGTTCGGTTTTCAGCTTTAATCTTACAAGTCATATACCTCGAAGTCATTATCCATTGCTACTCTCTACTGTTAGATCCTGCTGGAGCGCAAGCTACTCTGTTCAATTCAGCTGCAACAAAAGAATTATATTTTTACCTTTTTCCTGTCACGTCTTCTATTTACATAGATAACGTTTCATTCGCAGGAAAATAATGTGACCGAATTCTACATACCTTACTTGCTTAAGAGCTGTGTTGTGCCTTGAAGTCATGTCGGAAATGTGTTGCAGAACTTTCAAAATTTCATTACCGTTTTCAATTTCTATCAGGAGCACAAAAAAAACTCCTAACTGCTTCAAATTTATGTTGTAAGGAGGCGAGACTTTTTTTTACGGTACTCAAAGTGTACTGTATATAGATCCAAATTTATTCTCTCGTCTAGCACATCTTTAATGTTAAAGGTGCATTCAAAGATGCCAACTACCTTTTCTATAATGGCGAACCGTTTCTTACCTAGCTGCTCTTACGACGTACTGGAAAAGGCTTGAGTGCTAAAGAATACTTATTTAATTATTCTGAATATTACACGTGGTGAGTTTTAAAGCCCGTGATTACTTTCATGGTCATTTTTTTTGTGCTTTCAAATCTTCGGTTGGTTGCGGCTCAGCGGAGGAAGCGTGCGAAAAGTGAATAGTAGTTTTTCTGCAGAGATGTAAATATTGCGACAAGTTAATGGAAAGAGGTGCTCGTTGGGACATACATGATGGGAGCCAACAGTGACCGAAACCAAGGAGCTTAGGGGATGTCTTCTTTTTAATTTTTTAATTCGCAGTTTTTATCAATGGGAGATTAATAAAAACCGGAGAAAAAAAGAACCGCGCACGTCTACAGTGGGATCTGAATCCACGACCTCCGAATTTCGAGTCCGATGCTCTATCAACTGATATACGGTAACGGTATTTAATATTTCGTTTTGGGGGGTATTTATGTGTAGTGCAAACTAACTTTGACAGTGCGCACCAGCGCCACCCTCGCCCATAGAGGCACACAGCATCTGCACTCACTGTTACACCATGTTCCTATACTTGGCACTTGCGGTAGTACAGGACGTACTACGTCCGCCGCTAAGGACGAGGGTGGGGCTGGCGAACACTCTCAAGGTTCGGTTACACTACACATACATACCCACGAAAGCAGTATATTGGACATCCGGCGCCGTAGCTCAGTTGGTAGAGCACCAGACGCATAATTCGGAGGTGGTGGGTTCGGATCCCACCAGCGGCGTGTGATTGTTTTTTTCTGCTTTTAATTAATCTCCCATTGATAAAACTAGAAATTACTACATCCCCTACGCTACATGGTTTTAGTAACTGTTTGTTGCCTTCATGTAAAGGAACACGTAGTAAGTTGTTATTAATGTACGTACGTTGCAATAATGTCACGTGGTGTGACGGCAGTCGGGCAACGCTAAAGATCGCAAAAAGCTCGGAAACGAAACTTTTTCTTGGGCTTACTTGAGCTCACAGTAAACTGAACGGCTCGGAGACGGCTTGCGAAGGATGGGCTCGAGGGTCGTCGAAGAATAAAATCATCACCGCTTTGAGCTGCGCACAATATACAGCTGAGAGAGAACCGTGCATGCAAGGCGCGTAAACCATCTACTGCAATCTCGAACCACATAGGTGCATTCTCGCGTGGATGCAGTCATTCCTAGATAAGGTTGGTGGCATCTTCCGTCACAAACAAAACGCTAAAGCAGAGTCGCAGAGGGTTCACGCCCATAAAAAAAATTACTTCGAAAATTTGCGCCAGTATAAAAACGCTATAATAATCCTGAGCACCTGTCCGTAATGCATTCTTTTATATAATGGCAGCAAAGAATGTGGCCTGACTTCCTTATTAAATCTTGTGTACCCGATTCAGAGTCTGTCGACTGAAACAGCAGATGCGAAAAAGAGGAACAAGTGTGTGTCATGGAGCAACTTTTTACAAAGCACGGAATAGTTTCGGCGGGAAGAATTCAGCACGCAATTAATGTGCACGGCAATCATTTCTCAATTAACCGAAAAGTGCGCAGGTCTGTTTAGACATCGGAGGGTATCTTTGGAAGGCTACCCGTGAGCCTGTCTTGCATTTGAAGTCAAAGCGATTTACTAAAGAATTTTCGTGGCTGACGAATCTTTGATACAATTTCATATAGGGTTTTTCATCTGAACTTCCTCTTCCTTTCACTAAATTATCGCATCCAGAAGAACACACTACTGCAACAAAATACAAGGCAACTCGGCGTCCTATCAAAAACAAGGCACTGATCAGATTAAAACAAACCCTGTTATTTGGGTGGTGTGATGGAACAACAACAGTATAAAAAATTGCGCGTAGTGTTAGGACGCGGTTTCCTCTGTTTATGCACTGCTTTAAAGGTGTGGTACAAAACTTCTGCTTATCACAATAATTTCTGTCGCCTAAGTTCGATTATGTTCACTCGCTCCTTTAATAACAACGAAGAGAACAAAGAAAAAACAAATTCAGAGTAGTAATTGTATGCAGTACTACATGCTTTCAGTGCACCGGATAGGAAACGCTGGTAGTCACCACTCAAGCAAGCCCGTAGACCTCGGCAACAAAAAACATCGCCCCGCGTTCAAGCACAGGCCGTATTAGGAGACATACCATTACCCGTCACGCGGACACGTTGCAACGGCTCAAAGGTGCAGCCGTCTTTCTTCACCCGTCGATCAGGCATAGCCTACGAATGCCTCCGAGACGCAATAGAGACAGATTGTCGCGAGCAGCCTCGCTGAGCCAGCGTAGTCAGAGCAAAGCAGTGAGTGACGCGTACACCGAGTGTCACTATTCGCCATCGCTGAAAGGCAGTTTGGTCACGTCGTGAACGTGACATCGTCACGACTCCCGCGGCGCCAGCTCGATTCCGACAAGGACCGCCTAGCGAGCGGTCACGGTTCCCGTGCTGGGGAATGCTACTGGGGACAGTGGGGAAGATTGCGGCTTAACGGGGGATCCGCGAACGGCCTTCCGTCTGCTCACTTTTTTCTTTCGTAGGGGGGCTTTTGGCTGCACTAAGACTGACAGGGATGGGGAAAATGAGGAAGCGGACAGGAAAGAGTATAAATACGAGGTATGGGGAAGCTGTCATGGAATGAATGACACAAAAAGAAGATACAGAATCCTCAAAGCAAAGACACCGCTACAAGAAGGTGGTGGGCGCATGGCAGAGGACACGCTGACATTGAGTACATTTTGGTTTTGTCTTTATTTCCGCTCGCTCTACATATGTTAGCATAATCGGTGAACGTAACTGCCGAGAAGGAAAGAAAAAAATGATGATCGGGTCAATTTTTCGTCGCAAAAATGAACATGAAAATTGGCTTTTGAGGAAAGGAAATGGCGCCGTATCGGTCTCACATATCAGGGGACACCTGAACCGCGCCATCTTTTCCGCAGAATTTGCTCAAATAGGGAATCTCAAAAACACCTAACAAATCAAGCAGATCATACGTAGCTTAATGCACTTGTTGATAACCTATTTTTTTTTGGATTGCATGCAACTTTTCACCTATAATTGCAAATTTTATTCATTTATTCGGTGAACGGTAGAACGATCCATTTAATATTTTTCACTTAGGGCTATGCCAGAGTGAATGAGGTGCAGTTGCAATGCAGGCGCTTCACTTTTTTTCCGGAGTGATTGTGATTTCAAAAAAAAAAAATTATAGGGCCTACATTTCATATCCTCCTTTTTAATGATTCTGAGAAAAACTAACAGGCCTCTGAGTGTCATACATTTTGTAAGCCCTATTAATAAAGCCTACTGGCGTACGCCATCCCTGAAGTACAGCGAATGAGACGCTAAATGTTGCCACCCCTCTGGCTTTTTTTGGAAGTACTAACGGACGACTTGCTTTAGCGTCGTTTTATGCTCACTCGCGTTTTTCTGCTCTGCGGAACATATATTTAAAGGCTGTGTGTAACAATTTATTTTCAATCCAAAAGGACAAGGTCGGATCGGTATGAGGCACTGCATGCTTTAGCGTACAACGTGCTCGGGGCACCTGAACAGTGCGGCTCCATGAATCTAATTCTGCCGCTAAATAGGATAAAAAAAGTCATCTGGGGTGGATTCTCTCATTCTTATCTATTCTCTTTGGAGCTTCTGTTGCCTCTCTGGTAGCAAAACGCCGCCCCGGAACGCCGGACCTTTCGAGGTCTGAACAGGTATTGGTTTATGGCAGCCGAAATGGACCTCTAACCTTCGTTACAGGATATGATTTCCTCAACGTGTCCGTGACGGCGTTAACTACAATTCGAGTCCGTTTCCTGTTTTCTCGCTTGCGGGAGAACAATTCATGATTCGTTAATTAGTTCTCATGGCAAACTGTGCTATTAACTCTCTACTGCCTGGTCTCCAGCCTCCTTCTTCCCTACCTTGGGATTGAGGTCGCCCATAAGCACAATGAACTGCGTTTTTTTTTACTTTGCTCATTACGGATTCCACGTCCTCACAGAAGCTTTATACGATCTGGTCATTTCATGTAGATGTAGGCTGGTGGGCCTGTACCACATTAAGTTTGTACCTCTTATTAAGCCGAGTTACGATAGCTTCCATGCTCTCTTTAATTAATTGGAATTGCTCTGTTTCCAGCTATATCCTGATTGATGAGAAATCTCACACCTAGTTCTCCGGGATTCGAACACCAATCCTCTTGCACACGAGTCTGATGCTGTACAGGTACCTCTGAGCTAAAGCAGTCCGTCTCCATTATCGCTCTACCGTTATCTTTTGTTAATGTATCACTATTTTTATGTTAGTTGCTAGTGGCTGTTTAATAAAATATGAAAGGAAGGAAAAGATTTTGCTCACATGATGCAACTGAACTACAGCTAGCGTTAGGAAAAGACAGGGCGAGGAAAAGAAAGGGTGGAGCGATAATATTTTAACTGTTACTGCCGTTCTTATGTTTACCTTGTTTTTGTGAGTAATTGGCCGCTTACGCTGTGATCTCGATTCTTGCAGCAAGCTGTGAAAAATTTTATGCCAACGCTGCCCCTTTCATTCTTCGCCGCCCGCGACGGCTCTCGTATCCAGAAGGCTCAGACATGTTCCGTGGATCGGGAGAGAAGCAGACTCCGGGGGTCCGCTCGATGTCACACCCAGTTCTCGGGGGCTGCAATTGCGGTTCCTGGCCCCGAGGAGCGTATTGGCGCGTCCCCGGCGCTCTCAGGGCAGAGAAGTCAGATGCGCGTTACTTGTTACCGCTCTGCTTGGCTTCAGGAAGAGGCCAGAACGTTTGTTGCTTCATATACGCATTGGCTACTGACTCAGTAAGATACAGTTTCTACCAAAAGTAACCAGGCTAGACGGTTTGCTTCTCAGTCGTACTACTATGCCAGCCCTCAAGCTCTAAATCTTTGTATTGTAAGGAGATTCCTTGTCATCGCCTTCCGAGAATTTTTTTATCTTCAGGGATGCCGTAAGTGCTCTACTAAACCATGCAGCCTGGTTAAGTTTGCCAAATGCTGTACGTTGGGTTCAGAGGATACAAAAAGAGGAAATAGTGCGGACCACTTTCCAGATTATTTGCTGAAATCTATTAGTTTGTATTGCCATTAAGGCGATAGCGTTAGGACTCCCGTTATTCTGACAACCTGGCGTCATGACGGGTGTTTTGAGCGCAAATGGAGGTGGGCGACCTACCGCCTACGTCACGTAAACTTGTGACGTCATCAGAACCTGTTCACCTTTGCATACGACAATTGAGCTAATGACTGGTCACGAATGGTTGTTGTTCTGGTTTCGCAAGCACCACTGGCTGTGTTTGCCCATGATGACGCCGACATCGGAAAGCCAAAGATGTGTGTAAATGATAGTACGCGAAGTTCGATGATGGAGAGGAGGCTGGCCTACCACCAGCTACTGTGAATGTTTCCAGCGCGATCAGTTATCTCGCGTCCCGTAACCAGCTTCTTGGTAGCAAGGGTGCCGCCTAGGAGCATGTGACTGTGCCGGAGAGCTTGAAAGGGCCGTAATTGGGCGTAGTTTTAATGAGCAGACGCGCATAAAGGGCTTACTGTCTCCGAATTTGTATATCCGGCTATTACGTAGGAAGCCCACTTACTACGAATATTGTATACAACGAACGAAATCGGCCTCACCTTCAGGCTCATCATAAGTTGACTCCACTTTACTTAAAATAAAAAAGTCTTATAATCGCCCCTCTTCAGGGATATTCATGAGATGTACACTTCCATTCTCTATATTTTTTGCAAAAGCTCTATCAAAATCGTAGTTTAATTATTCTAAACCTATTTCCAGAAACTATCACTGACTGGAGGATTCTCACCGATGATTTCGTGATGCACAAGTTATTGCATATATTCCAAGAGCACTTAAACTGTAATTGCCTTGCCAAGACATTATTTTTGCTGAGGCTGTCTGCATGAATTTTTGTTTTGTTTGGTGAGGGCTTTTATTTTGTTTGCAATCCTGTTTTCTAACTTCGATGACCTCTCAAGATCGCAGAATTAATAGTATTCATGAACAAATGAATACAATGAATTCTTATCGCTCTTCTTGGCATCAGCGTAGCTTTCAAGTGAGCTCCACTGAAATATGTGTAGTTAGAATAATGCATTATTATAGTACAGTCCTTAAATAACTGGAGATGTGATCGAGAAGGTAATATATACCTCTATACCGCTCTACATGAGATAGCAAACAAGGCTGCGCCCATCCATGGAAGTACGCTTGGCGTAAGAAGAGCGGCCGGGTCTTTTTCCACAACTGCGGGTATTGACCCGCGCATCTTTTAGAAAAAAGGGACATGATCGTGTCCAGGCTTCCGCTTCTCATTTTGCTAGCGTCAGTGTATTTGCGAAAATTTTCTTTAATGAAGTCTGAGTTTCGCGTGCCGCGACACCAGACGAAGACATCAGGTGCAGCTGGAAAGAAAACTGGACATCAATGAATCATAAGGCTGAAATAGATTTTGTCACTGTTTTCGCGTCCTATCTGTAGGTGACCAACGTGGCGAGCTGTGAAGGTGTGGTTTGCGAAGCCGGCCCGACATGCGCGAATATCAAGATTTTTGAAGCGAAAGCTTCACTACGCTAGGTAAAGCCGATTTCGCCGTGCGTTGCCGGTTGACCTCCAAGTGCAGAGGTCAAGCGTGGCTATAGGTCATACCATATGTGGTCCACCATGGTGTCACACCACATGACCTTTGACCTTTTTGCCGGTAGAGGGCGGTAGAATAGGCCGCAGTGTTTTCAGATACCTGTATACAAGGAATGTTGATACGAAATGGAGAAAGCGGACTAGAAAATTGACAAGCAAATATCTGGACAGGAGTAGGGGGGCAAATCAGCAGTTATCAGTTAAGAAAAAGGCTAAACAAACAGAGACAGTTTGTGGAAAAACAGGGATGCTAACCAAATCAGCACTGGGAACATACAAGATTTTTAAGCAGGAATTTGCCAAAGAAAATATCTATGATAATTGTAGGGGAAGCTCCTTCGTGTTTGAGGCCAGAACGGGAGTTTTGCACACTAAGACATATAAAGCCAGGTACCTTGAGATAGATACTTTGTGCGTTGCGTGCGGAGAGGAGGAGGAAACGGCTGAACACTTGATAATTTTCTGTAGAGGGCTTCGCCCTACAGTGGAAAGCAGCGGGGCTGATTTATCCAAGGCATTGGGGTTTAAGGACAGTGAAGGGAAAGTAGATTTTAAGCGGGTAGAAGTAACCAAGCGAAGGTTATCTGACTAGTGGCTAAAATCAAGAGAAGAGTAAAATTTTATGTCATGTCTAGGTAGCTTCAGCTACCGCCCGATTTAAAGGGTTCAGCCGTATCCATCCATCCATCCATCCATCCATCCATCCATCCATCCATCCATCCATCCATCCATCCATCCATCCATCCATCCATCCATCCATCCATCCATCCATCCATCCATCCATCCATCCATCCATCCATCCATCCATCCATCCATCCATCCATCCATCCATCCATCCATCCATCCATCCATCCATCCATCCATCCATCCATCCATCCATCCATCCAATGCGTGCGGAGAGGAGGAGGAAACGGCTGAACACTCGATACTTTTCTGTAAAGAGCTTCACCCTACAGTGGAAAGCAGCGGGGCTGATTTATCCAAGGCATTGGGGTTTAAGGACAGTGAAGGGAAATTAGATTTTAAGCGGGTAGAAGTAACCAAGCGAAGGTTATCTGACTGGTGGCTAAAATCAAGAGAAGAGTAAAATTTCATAAGTCATGCCTAGGTAGTTTCAGCTACCGCCCGGTTTAAAGGGTTCAGCTGTATCCAACGATCCGTCCATCCATCCATCCATCCATCCATCCATCCATCCATCCATCCATCCATCCATCCATCCATCCATCCATCCATCCATCCATCCATCCATCCATCCATCCATCCATCCATCCATCCATCCATCCATCCACCCATCCATCCATCCATCCATCCATCCATCCATCCATCCATCCATCCATCCATCCATCCATCCATCCATCCATCCATCCATCCATCCATCCATCCATCCATCCATCCATCCATCCATCCATCCAATGCGTGCGGAGAGGAGGAGGAAACGGCTGAACCCTTGATACTTTTCTGTAAAGGGCTTCGCCCTACAGTGGAAAGCAGCGGGGCTGATTTATCCAAGGCATTGGGGTTTAAGGACAGTGAAGGGAAAGTAGATTTTAAGCGGGTAGAAGTAACCAAGCGAAGGTTATCTGACTGGTGGCTAAAATCAAGAGAAGAGTAAAATTTCATAAGTCATGGCTAGGTAGCTTCAGATACCGCCCGATTTAAAGGGTTCAGCCGTATCCAACCATCCGTCCATCCATCCATCCATCCATCCATCCATCCATCCATCCATCCATCCATCCATCCATCCATCCATCCATCCATCCATCCATCCATCCATCCATCCATCCATCCATCCATCCATCCATCCATCCATCCATCCATCCATCCATCCATCCATCCATCCATCCATCCGTCCATCCATCCATCCATCCATCCATCCATCCATCCATCCATCCATCCAATGCGTGCGGAGAGGAGGAGGAAACGGCTGAACACTTGATACTTTTCTGTAAAGGGCTTCACCCTACAGTGGAAAGCAGCGGGGCTGATTTATCCAAGGCATTGCGGTTTAAGGACAGTGAAGGGAATGTAGATTTTAAGCGGGTAGAAATAACCAAGCGAAGGTTATCTGATTGGTGGCTAAAATCAAGAGAAGAGTAAAATTTCATAAGTCATGGCTAGGTGGCTTGAGCCACCGCCCGATTTAAAGGGTTCAGCCGTATCCATCCATCCATCGTGTTCATTCAGTGACCAACCTCTCACGATCAACCACTAATTTAACTGCCACCTGCCAGTGTGGCAGGGTCGGCGCGATGGCTATCCAGTGTGCGGAACGCACTCGACGTTGCAGACTCCAACCCATGCCTTCTCGCCCGATACACCACAGCTTTCGCTATTTAACCAGGTTCAGCAGAAGTTAACACGCAGCTTATTTTTTTTGTGTAGTGCAGCGTCGACTGGTTGCGTTGGGGAACACAACACAGAACAGGGTACGTGCCAAGCGATATATTTTTGGCTTGCCAAAAAGGGCGCACCAAACGCCTGCTCGGTTCCAGTACCACTCCTGTCGGCCGATTTTGGTAACTCAACCACTCTCCTTTCTTCCTTTCGTTTTTTTTTTCGCACTTGGTAGGCAGTCTGCATGATGTGATTCTTCGATTGCTTCTTAAGGGGGAAGCAATAGCGCATAGCGCTTGTCCGCGTCCGCTCGCTCGTGCCGTCTTTCTTTGTGCGCTATTACTTCACGCTTAAGAATGAAACATCCTTAATCACCCTTGCTTAAGTATTCGATTGCGCCCCCGAAAGTACAACGCTGACACGAAAATCAGGCTTCATGAAGAAGAACCGATAGAGCCCACAGGAATCATCGAGGGTAGTTTGCAGCTGAGATATTAAGGTTCAGCAGAGACAAAATCCTGCTACCCCCCGCTGTGGGTCAGTGGCTTGGCATTGAGCTGGTGATGTCAAGGTCGCGGGGTGTAGTATATACGGCTGCGAACTGATTTTTATTGAACCGCGATGGAAGTAGACTGGGTATTGTGTGATGGGAGTGGCCGTCAAAGGATGTGTAGTGGTTTATGTTCATCTGGATCGAGCCTTCCATTTCGGCGTCTCTCATATCCAGTGTCAGGCTTCGGGACGCTAAGTTTAGCCTATAATCATCAGAAACCTGGTGACAGCGCTAGGCTACTCATTCCTAGGAAAAAGCCTGCCATTACTCTGGGTCCGCACCTGTGATTTTTGCTCTTTTTAATTAATGTATACATACAAGTCTTTGAGCTGACTGCAGTTCTGCGGGAAATGTGTTGGAGAAATGACATTACCCGCAAAAAAATAGCTCGAGCCAACGTTTGAAGTAGCACAGAAGGGTAGATGTGTCCTGTTAACCCTTCCTTGCCGTTCTCGCATTGCGCACAGCTGCCCAAGAGAAATGTATAGTAGTTCTGTGAGGACACTGCCTGTGTTTCGGATACTACAGGCGCAGCAGACGTAAAAGCTGCACCAGTTCAACCCGGGGCTACTTTACCCCCGTTCCCAAAGCTGACAGCAGACTTCGACGTAGCTCCTTGCCTACCAAGAAATCACGAAACAGAACATAGTAGGGCATCACATAATTTAGTAACTGCGAAAAGCCTCAGTCTTGCTTGTAATAGCGGCACGAGGTCTTAGTTGCAACTCCACGAACAAACTTATATAGGATTAAAAAAAGAGATTGAAGTGTACACCATGTCTACCGGAAGAGGAATCCTGGAAACCTTCCAAAACAATCTTAGAGGAGCTTTTTGGAGAGATGTAAATAAATGAGGCCATACACGATAACAAACTGAGCACAACCACTTGCCACAGACCAAGGCTAAACTGCCGACGCAGAAAGGAACCTCGCCGCTAAATCAACGCTCGTGCTCCCGTCTTCCGCCAGAGGCGCGGCGGAGAGCTTAGCCCGAATTATGCGCTAGGGTTCCAGAATACATTAGCGTTGGCGAGAAACGTGGCCGCTGGTACAGCGTTTTCCCGGCCGAATGTTTTTTTTTTTGTCCGTGCCGCACCTTCTCCCCAAGTTTCCTCTCCATTTCGCTGCGCTACCATTTCTCCCTACCTCTCCGCTCGCGCTGGCCGCTAAGTTGCGTGGCAGAACACGGCGAACCTCTATGTGTGAAATATTAAAACAGGAACCCGGGTTCGAACCCGACCGCGGCGGCTGCGTTTTTATGGAGGAAAAACGCTAAGGCGCCCGTGTGCTGTGCGATGTCAGCGCACGTTAAAGATCCCCAGGTGGTCTAAATTATTCCGGAGCCCTCCACTACGGCACCTCTTCTTCCTTTCTTCTTTCACTCCCTCCTTTATCCCTTCCCTTACGGCGCGGTTCAGGTGTCCAACGATATATGAGACAGATACTGCGCCATTTCCTTTCCCCAAAAACCAAGTATTATTATTATTATTGTAAGCATGTCTGGCTTCCTCTCCACCTCTTACTCCTTCACATTCCTCCCTTTTTTTTGCTAGAGTAGAACTATGAGGAAACGCTTGATGGCAAGTGAGCAATGTCACCAGCGCAGATACGCTAGAGCCGGCTGAAAACTGGAGATTTCGGTTCATCTGCTACCTCTGCACGCACTTCTTTCGCCCCCTCTCCCATCATGCACATCTCCATCATTCTGTCTTATCAGCAAATCTTGCTGCCAGAAATGGTGTTGCCCGGCGCGGCGCCGATCAAAAGAAGGCATGCCTGTAGGATTTTCGTAAACAGACAGCGAATATAAGAGAGTAAGGACGTCTGGAAGGCCATATTAAAGCATTTGTCTAATCTTTCTTGCTCTGGCTCATCTCTTTTGTTATCCGAGGCAAAGCGGAAGCGGTGCCTTCGTCCCGGTTCCTTACCGTAAATATCTCGGCCGCTTGCATGGGCGTTCTTTGGCAGCGCGAAACTTCGCTGTTGGTAGTCTTGCATCTCTGTGGAGCTCCGAGCGCCAATTGTGTCTACCCTAACTTAGCAAAGTTGCATCAAAGCTCTCTTTCTTTTGCTCCTTTTCCACCCCTCCCAATTCCAGCAAGACTTTAAGTTGCTGTTCTGAAGGAGCTGGAGGCATCACAGGAGGCGCAGCGTGTTAAAGGCGTTTCCACCGAGATAAACGCCTTTAAAATACTGCGGAAACATCAAATTGCAACAAAACTATGATTTGAGAAATCTGAACTGCTGTATTTACTGTGTTTGTTGAAAATGCCGCCGTGAAAAGCCTGCGCCTAATTGTGAGCGTAAGCACATAATTGTCTATTGATGCTCATACGTTTAGCACGTAACATATTGTTTCTGTGACTGACAAGTGGAGGACAACGTTCGGGTTGGATGGATGGGTCGCATTAAAGAACGACCGAGAACAGCCCTGCCATTGATACGCCAGGTCAATCGCTATGCGGCATACGGTGACATTTTGTGTTCTCTCTGGAGTTGAAGGAAGGGGAGGCACTTCATTGTTTACAGGTGCGGTCTCGTCAACATCTTGATAGGCGCCATAATTTTTAAAACTTTGACGAATGGTTTCCAGTCTGTGAGCGCACACTGTCAGAGACTATTCAAAATTACCGTATATTTTATCATATTGAGTTTTAGACCAGAGTTTTTCTTTGCCTGTTTAATACCTCGATTGTGCTTTCCAATTCTGTCCCTGAGTTGCTCCGAAAAGCAGTGTCATCAGCAAACGGGAGATTTGCTTATGGGAATGACTTGAAAAAGCGTGATTTACAGTGAATTGCGTTTATTTCCTGGTATCTTTGGTCAAATTAATTTTACGTTGTGTTCAGTGTACTAAGTGATATAATATGTATTTATGGTCAAAAACAACGCCACCTTTAATCTGCCCTTTTTACAGCGCTTTGATGTTTAAAATATGGACAGGTCTGGCATGTTAGGGTGTTGGATGCGTACAAATGATTTCAACCTCTTTTAGTGCTTCGCATCATTCAATTCGGCTTGAACGTTTGCGCTACGTACATGTTGCTCTGCACTCAAAATTTCAATCGAAAGCGATTTTGGGCGCAAAACGTTTTGTAGGTTTATGTGTTTTTTTTTGTGAAAATGTCCTTTTAGGCCGTCTTAATATCTTAGATCACGACTTTTTATGTGACGTGTCATAGTTTGTTCTCAACAAAATCCATTGCTCAGACGCTGTTTCTACTGTGCGTTAAGCACATAGCAGTCTTCAACTAGTGCAGTTAAAATTTACATTTTCCTGGGTTATCTGTGGACGTAAGTGCTTGTGTAAAGGTTTCATTTGACTACAAGAGCAACTATTCGCATCGCTCACTCTCCCGTACCTTTTTGTTGCATCCTCACTATATGAGCACTTAAATGCATGTTTCACTTTTTCGTCTTATATTTTGATTCTAATAACAAAACTGTGTTTACCTATCGTGCTAAGGGCAGCAATATATTTCCTTGAAAAGGACAGTGCTGCTTGCAGCATTCATATGCCATTTATGCACAGCTGGTGGCTCATGGGCTAGCTACAGCTTAGACAGAATCTGTGCATTTTGTTGGTGGTTAGGGGGCACGACGGGGTTTTTCTCCAAATATAAGGGAGGTCTTTCGGCAAAATGTGCAGCGACTTTCACCGTTATATTTGACATCCCGTGCCAATTGCGACCAAATATCCCATAAGGAAGGTTGTCTTTATATTAACAGTACAGAAACTTTGCGACTACTGTACTGGAAAGTGAAAGAGATGAACAGCGACGTAGAAGATGCGCCATAACTCGTACAAGTTAAGGACTTGATTTACACGCATTTCGCCGTCTAAGAATTTTGTGCTCCTTATTTAGAATTTGCCGCGATGCAACTACCCAACTGATAGGGATGAAAGTCCACAACAAAACCAGTAGGCCTAGATTGACGCTGCATTCTCCTCACGAGCGCATAGGTTAAGCTCTAGTTTCGGTCATCCAGAGCTTGTGCATCAGGAAGTAGCAGAGCACGGGAGCGCGCTGTTACAACCTTTTCTATCGGCAGGTGGACACAAACCCGGTGACCAAGTCTAGCTGTGGACTCCTGTCCGTCGCCAAGTCTATTCTGCGAAGCTACTCTGCCGCCATTTTGACTAATAAAATGTACCACAGCCACAACATCAAAAACGCGCGACTCATGCGGTGCCGAAGAAAATAATAATTACAGCGTTATGAACGAGCCTACTAGTAAGGAATTTGTGCAAAATCTTGAATATCCTAAGTGTATTGATGATGAAGTTTGTGGGCGGCTTGCAGGGCTCCTGTCTTTTGCGCAAAATATTGTGGTAATCTAAGGATCGTCCTAAAAAGACGATTGAGCTGCAAAACTCACCTATCTTGCCTTTTTATTTTGATGGGAGTGGAAACAGCATCAGTGCATGTGTTAATTACGACAATGCATACTGAGCGCTACAGCCGAGGCTATAGAAATATAGTCATAGAAAAACGAAAAGGATAGAATGAAAGAAAGCCCAGCCTACAAAATGAGCAAATAAAATAGTATATACAAAAAACGAAGATAAAATATAATTGACCGGGACGACCAAAAGTTCTGGCACAAACTCGAAATGTTTAACTTAATTTACGCAAAGGAGGAAGCGTCAATGGAATATTAAAGTTCTTGACTTCTTCGAATATTGACAAGTAAATGAAGAACGCTCAGGTTACACAGCATCACAAAAGATTACTAATGCAATCCACAACAACTTTTCTCTCATACCTACGCAGTAGTACATCATATAAATGAAGTGGGCGCAAAACTTGGACACGGACCGAGAAGAAACACATACGACGACTGACAAGCACATGTCAGTCGTCGTTTGTGTTTCTTCTTGGTCCTTGTCCAAGATTTTCGCCCGCTTCATTTATGTCATGCAAAGCCAACTTGCCCGACAACACGCTCTACTGACAAGAACATGAGTACATCAGCTAAATGAAATACATTAAGCAGTCCTGAAAATGTTGTTAAACAAAAAGGTTTAAAGCGACTCATCCACAACATGAGGTAATAGTATAAATGAAAAGAAATTACTTGCCGTTTCAGCAAAAGGTAACAAATAATCACTCGAACTTAGGGTGGAAAGAAAATTTTTAAGTAATGAGGGGAAAATTTTATGTGTCACGCTCAAAAATGTTCTTGTATACACAAATTCTTCCGGAACTAATCTCGAAGTGCCTGTTACGAATTGCAGATAAGAATTTGTTCTTCTTTAATCTGTTCGCCTAGGTAGGAAAGGTGTAAGATAAGGATGGATTCATGCAGCAACTCCTTTCATTGGCATAAGCCAAAATTCTATTTGTTCTCACTGACGAAAGCTTGTGTTCATTAACATGTGCAAACAAACAGTGAAGTCGTTCGTACAAGCCGATCGCCTTCCCAAAACTGAGAATTGACTTCAGCACATTCCTGCTAGCCGTGGTTACAGCTATTATGGTAACGCCTCCTCACAGTCCACCGGCATTATCCGGAGCATATACACGACACGCTAATCTCGCAGCACCAATTTATTCACTTCACGTGATTCGGATGGTACTAGGACGACTGCTATTGATCCGACAGTCAAGCAAGGAGATGGCATTCCATTAAAGCTTTAAACAACAATGCTTAGAAAAAGAACACATTCTTTACTTCTTTGGGCAGCGAATTTTTAAATTCTCCCTCTTCTTCACACTTGGCTGGTGACCAGATGTGTGACTGATGTCCGCTGATACCTTGATTATTCTTGCAGTGTCTACGGGTGCCAGAAAGCACGCAATGAAGTTTTTTTTGATAATTTTACTTTGCAGTACCTATTATTTCCTGCCACATAACTCGGCTGCCTCTTCAGATTATTGCGTTGCCACCTCCAGCGTCTGGGTCCAGAGTGCCATTTCTGCCCGATCGTAGCCTTCGTGCCAGAAAGACGGAACGCGGAGGCAGTCAGGCAGTCTGCACAGGCAAAGAACTAATCCGGCCAAGAGCTGGGCAAACACGCTTCTGTCCCTCGGCCACAGTCTCTTCTCCTACGATACGAGTTTGCCAGGATCTCCACAGCGGCTTACATGAGCAGACCGGAGAGATCCGGAAGCTTGAGAAGACTGCCCTCAGCCCTTTTCTTCACGTAACGTTCAGCCGTCTCGAGTATACAGAGCCGACTTTCTCTACTGACTCGCGGGTTTTGAGGTAGCGTTTCGCAGCCTGACCACTGCTGAGGAACTACACAAGGAGCACAGTAAAGTCTGGCGTAAAAGAACAGCCGCTGTGGAGAGGAGGGCGTGTGACACTTTGTGAAGTCTGCGCAGTGGCTGCTGACCCTCTGCGTATGATCGCCTCTGTGAACGAGTGTGCTATCACAAAACTTGTGGATTATTTACCACAGAGGTATGCCCTAAGCAAATTTCAGACGTTAGCGGAAGACAGCTTGTAAAATGGGACGTCAACAGTGAGGTTTGTCAGGAATGTTTCTGACCACCAACTTTGGCGTTCTCATGTAGGTGGAAAGACAGTGTCATCGTTTGAACGGCTAAAGCAAGCAAGCTGATTTCGCCCAAAATGTTAGGTTTGACTATATTTAAAGAGCTGTGCTACCCGTAGATGTCGACACACTGCAAATGTTAAAGAAGCGCGGAATGCAGCTCAGTAGCAAACATTCTTGGTATAACTCAAATTGGCAGAATTCAGTGTTTCGCCACACAGCAGAAGAATGCGCTCTCAACGAATGCATCAAGAGAAGTCGATGCCAGGAGCGACCACTGTGTGTGTCTGCATGCCATGTAGTCAAACAGACTAAAACAAGCCACGCAAGGTCCTTATGAAGACATTATTCCCCGGACCGCAGCCACGACGAGCTATACAGTGCACTGAAATTGCTGGTAAAGCGTACTGAGTTCCTTATACCCATACTCCCACCTGCCGGTCACTCTTCGAATAGGAAACGACTATGTTAAACGTTTTCCGGGCATGTGCGCCCTTCTACGGGTTCCAGATATTCTGATGAGATGTTTAATGCTTTGTTTGATTCACTCCAGTACCAAAGCAATTCGCAAGTTTTCGATTCTCCTGTAACCTGCTCTCTATGCATTGTTTTGTCTTTTTTATTTGTTTAACATAACCTGTCACCGTTTTCCCTTTTCGAAAACCAGCGCCATGCGGCGTTTCCTTCCCCTGACGCGCACGGCACCGGTTCCGCCATTTCATGCTATTTTGTAAATGGAACAGGAATAATTTACATCCGCTCATCATGACGAAAAAGGATTTATGATGTAGAAGAGCGCTGACTGTTGCAAAAAAATTATGGAGAAAGACGGAAAAAATTATCGGGAGCAAGCGAGATATCAAATGATGGAAGTGAAAACAACCCTTCTGAAGGAGACGCCGTCGCCAACGCTGTCTTGCACGTGTTGCACCCGCGTTGTATGTAAGTACATGTCAACGCGGGCCATAAAAAAGAGGAGGGCCCGTAGAGGGGAAAATACAGATACCGAGGTTTCTACGTGGGTCGAGTGACGTGAAGAAAGATGAAGAACGTAATCAAGGGGTGTGGGGGGGGGGGGGGGGGGGAGTGCTCCTGAGACAAATTCAGACTCGTCGCCTTGTGGTGGTAATCGGGGGACGAAACTATGTTTCGCATTGACCAGAAGCGGAGTGAGGGAAGCGCAAAAAAGAAATAAAAATCTGCTTCTCGCGAATGTCGGGTTATTTGCCTTCCGTCGGAATAAGGCCCGTTTTCTGCGTTTTTCGCAATAACAACACAAGCAGAAAAAAAGTCTTTGGGTAGAAAAATGTGCCATTCCTAGGTCTGTTTACTTCTATTCTCTATTGTTCCTCATTTCCTTCTTCACTCAGGAACAAAAGGGGATAATTTGGGCACGGAAGGGTAAAAAGAGGGGAAAAAGGCGATAGGGCTCTAGACAACGGTGGCTCTTATTAAAAAATGGTGGAAGGGTTGGGAGGTAGGGAGGTAAGGATATCAGTAGAACCTACGGATCTGTCTCTACTGAGAGACAGAGAGAGAAAAACACTGGGACGAGAGGTAAATTACGGGTTTCAGCTCAGACGGACTTTCCCTTCGGCCACTTGGTTTCTCTTCGTGGCAATTTGTGTTTGTGTATCCCTTTAACCATGACACTAAAAGGGGATAAGGAAGACAGAAGGCGCCCCTTTCGATAATGTTGCCTCCGTTTGGCGTGGGAGAAAAAAAAGCTAAATTTAGCTCCGAAGGCTACCAATTTACACAAGGATAACTGCTCAGTCACAAACTAAAGGTTCATAAAAACTGAAGCAACGCGCAACCGAAAGATCGTCGCACATTTTGTAAGTTGTCAGCGATTGCAAAGCTACGCGAAGCTTATAAGAAAAGAACAGAAGAGAAAAAATGTAGCACGCTAGCTGGGGCCGCAGAAGAAGCCTCATACTTTTTCAGGAGCTGAACAAATAGTTGAGGTGGTTGCCCCCATGTATCTACCAGGGAAATAAGCATGTAAAGTAGTATACCTGACCGCGCGCAGATTTCCCAATGCCGTTTTTTTTATTTTCTTCCCAAGGAAAACTTTTGGCGACGTTCACGGCAGTAAGTTTTGAAGTTCACCGTGCAGTCTTTTTTTTTTTTTAGGAGGGGAGAAGGAGAGTGATTTTTTAGCGATCGCCTTCACTTTTATTAAGACTGGTCTCCATCCTGAGGCTGCTTGAATATTCTCACCAACAGGTCAATCTAATATCGAACACATCTTACGCTGAGCGAATGCTCAGTAACTCCACGATTAGTAGAAACGGCCATAAATGATTACTGAAATGTACGGGGTTGAAAAAGATATTGCGGCTAATTTTTCCGATTGTTCTGCGAGAACACAATATATATTTAATGTACACTTTGGTAATTTTCGACATTTTATGACCGGTGACAGTTCTGCGCATAGAAATGCGACTTTTACATAGAACAAAGGTTGCGTACTCACCAAAAATTGGGTTCGTTAGTTCCACGAGTACCAAATTATTTCCTAAAATTTCCAACCATCTGCGATTTTTTGTTCACGTTCTTCGCTGCCACGACTCTACTCAGTAGAAAAAGTTCAGAGTTCCATTTACGATTACCTCGTGCCCCCTGACATGTTCCAATAGCAGCGAGCACCAGGTTACCCAGGTGACTTCCATTGAGAGTGGGCCTTCCAATGTTTGGGGCAATTCTTCAGCACTGGCCGAAGTGCGCGAGGTGCTGTTTAAACGAGGTTTAGAAATTCTTCTTTCTAGTTGCTTCTATGCGTGAGTTGACAATATCTCTGATGTTGATAATGCCAACAACGCAGGGCTTCAATTTTCGATTTGTAACGACAACCTGAAGAAGGTAGACAGGACAATAATGAACAATTTCAACACTCCGCTTTTACAAAAAAAAAAAAAAAACGAAGCGGCAAGGTAGTGGAAGCTTTCAAGCCCGGAGCCGTGGAGTGGAGGAATGTATTACTCTCGAACGCTTCCACTGACTCTAGGCTACACATTTACATAGCTGATTATTAGAAGAAGAGAAGAAGAAGGGAATTTTAATGAAAGAAAGGCGGAGAGGTCGGCCGGTGGTAACAGGGCCCTGGCCTGCTACTCCACACAGGGGAAAGGGAAGCCTCCACTTTGTATCGGGGATGTGGAAACTGTCACCTAGCCATGGATTCCAAGCATTCGCGATATCTTCAGATTAACGGCCAATTTTTTCGCAATTCTGAACTTCTTTGTCCTCCTCCGCCAGATCTCTAGTCGCCTCTTGCTTCTACGTTTCGAATTCAAATTTCATCATGTCCTGGCTATTCCTAAACCCTAGTGCTTCACTGATTCCTGCAAAGACGTCATGCACAGTGGCACGACTGAAACGACTTTGAGGATGTATGGATGGATGGAAGGATGGAAGGTTGGAGCGTCCTCTTTGAAACGAGGTGATGGCGGTTGCCATCGCGTTCAGCTTTTTTCCCTATATTTTTGTTTATCTGTGTTATAAGATATTAAATCTCACCATTTTCTTTAAATACGTATTCCTACAGTTTCAATCTTTTATGTTACCTCTCTGCTTTTGAGCCACGAATCTTCCAATAGCTTTTTGCTAATTTCCACCACAGATTTATTTACATGACTATAGCTATCTCTAAACCCTAGCGCCTCAGGAACACTGACTGTGCCTGCATCGGGATCGGGATGGCTGCAATCACACTTTATTATGAGGTGTTCTATTGTTTCTACAGGACTGAAACAGCGCGCCACCTCTTTACTTCGCTGGGAAACAAGATGCTGCAGCCAATCCTGGGAGGCCATTGCCTTTTCATAGGACCTTTCATTCCTTCGCTCCTTAAGCAGCTAGATGTACTCAGTGAAGGTATAGAGTCGTGCCCTTAGCAGTTGAATCAGCGCGCCTTTCTGTTTTGGTGAGTCACAAGCGGAAAACTTGGGCTATTCATGGAACTAATATTGTGTTCTGCATTGTTGGGGAGGTATTCAACTGTGTGGACTTTCCTGGTTGTTCAGTGTGAACTGTCCGTAATTTTTATAATTTGCTCCAACTGAAAAAATGAAATTCAAAGGTTTTCAGTGCCGCCGGGATATCCTGTAGCATGGAGGCAAAATATCCCGCACAGTTCGTTTGCTTATGCGATCAATCGACTAATACTTCATTGGCCAGTACCTTCAGGAGCTCTGAAAAGATGGGGTCACAACAAAATTATATGCCCTGGGGTAAGAGCCTCACCTTATAACCACCCCTCATCATTATCATCAGCCTTACTATGCCCACTGCAGTGCAAAGGCCTCTCCTATGTCTCTCCAGTTAACCCTCTCTTTTGCCAGCTGCGCCCACCGAATTCCGCAAGCTTCTTAATCTCATCCGCCCACCCAACCTCCTGCCACCCCCGGCTACGCTTGCCTGCTCTTGCAATCTCCTCCATTACCCTTAATGACCACTGGTTATCTTGCCTTCGCATGACATGCACTGCACATGTCCACTTCGCCTTGATTTTGACCAGGATGTCATTAACACGCGTTTGTGCCCTCACCCACTCTTCCCGCTTGCGGTCCCTTGGCGTTACACCCATCATTTTTCTTTCCATAGCTCGCTGCGTTGTCCTGAACATAAGATGAATCCTTTTCCTTACCCTCCACGTTTCTGTCTAATTGGTGAGTACCGGTAAGATACAAGTGTTGTATAGTTTTCTTTTGAGGGATATCGGTAAACTGTCATTCATGAGCAAACCACCCTCTGCGGTGCATTTATTTTCAAAACAAGCCAGGCAGCTGTGACGCACGCGTGACGCACGCGTAGCATTATCGGCATGTGCCGAATGCATTGCAGCTCGCTCTAGCAGCTAGCTGCTCATAACTAAATTTATAGGTGGCACACTTGATGGCGCCTTCTATGCAATTGTGTCATCTAGGCTAGCGAGGCCTATGCGGTGCCTCTAGACCTTTTCAGATTCGCCTTTTTTGGAATAATTCCACTGCACTGGGCCAGTATCGTTCTCATTGGCGGACTTCATAGAGGCATCTACTGCGCATGCCCAGCACCGTTCAATAAGGATGCTGACGCAATCATGCTGTAGACAGTGAAAAAGTCTATAGAGAGTGATCTAACTTGTCGGACATTAGGGTCGACGAAATGCATATAACTGCCATTTTGTTTGTTTGTCATATGGTCGTAAGAGGTCCAGAAAAAAAAAACAAATTTGGGGCTTTGTGAGTGGAACACTGTTCAACTTCTTTAACACGTCCAGATTTCTGACAGTTCCGTCTGCAAAAAGCAATGATGAATAGAAGTCTGCTGTAGCTTCTATGGTAAGGCTTCAAACAGCACAGTGTTTTGGGCATATCCCTCCTGGCATGGAACACGCAAGTTGAAGCTGTTTCAATACCATAAGAAAGAAAACTGCATAATAGAGGAAGCAATTATAAACAACTTATAGCACCTTGTTTAATGGTTAAGATATGGCCCTGACAGAGGGCGCGCAATGTTTGTTCACCCGCTGGAAAAATTGTGAAGAATCTTCGGCCCCAAAATGCCGCATTTAGGGTCGGAAAAGCTAAGCCCCGCTGTTAAGTCAAACACAAGATCTGAAGAGAGCAATTTCGAAAAAAAAAATCGAGCATATACTCGTAAATAAATGGATGAAAGTGGAAAGAGAGAGGTAATGGAGCAAGTATAGATAATGAAAAGCCATACATTGAGAACGAACACAATGATGGGCAGCGAAACCGACTGACGAAATGACATCCAAACGAAAATCGCCCGGTCTCTCCGGGATTTCTTGGTGCGGATCGAAATGGCTACAAATGACAGAGCACGTACCTTCGGTTATGAGGACGGGGATGGTACACTTTTTGTGCCGGCTCAAGCGGATCTCTGCTGCTGCTACTTCATCTCTTGTGCTTTCTTCAGCCTTAGTACGCTTCATTTAATTGCTATTTCACATCTTTTTTTTTTCTGATCGGTGAAGCTGTGCAATGTTTTCTGGCTCTTTTTAGATAAGATAATCACCGCTGACGACTAGTTAGCTTTCGTATAATTCTTGTGCTTGCTTGCAAACTGACGCTTCGGCGCTTATAATATTATAAATATTATAATACGTCGTTATACGCAGCTGTAAAAAGTGGTGGTCGCCATTTTTTATTCTGCAAAAGTTCGTCTTTGCTTTTTGCAAGTCGCTTTTCGTCTGGTAGTCTTCACCACACTCGCTACCTTTGCCTTTGAGTAGGCAGCGTGTGTTAAGCATTGCGCATTATTCGTGCTTATTTGTTTTCCTTCCTGACTGCTTATTAATTTTCAAAGTTTTTAAAACTGGGCAGTTAGTATTTTATTACATACTGTTTTCGGAAGCTTTAGTTAATGCTGACTCAGCCGCTGCTTCCTCCTTTTTTTCCTCCACTCATTGTCTGCCTCGAAGGGACGCAAATGGTGCTTGAGCCAGGAATGTGCGGTGTGTGGACGGCGGGTTAATATGAAATTCCTCCACGTACCTTCGCTTTGTTTCATCTTTATCTAAAGCCATGGTTGCGTATTTGCACCGCGGTAATTCAGCCTCCTAGAGGGAATTATTTTTTCTCTTCTTCCGCTGCCCTGATCTCTGCCTTTTGTGAACGTGAAGCTCTTTCGATCGTGATAGATGGCGCCTCTGTCGTGGTTGATAAATGATCCTGGACGTCCTGAGCTTTCTCCGGTGTCCCAATGCGTGCTTTTATGTTCGTGCTTATTTAGCTTACCTTTGTTTTCCTGCTTACGACGCAGTATAGAAATGCATCAGTTGTGTGCACTGGGCCTTGTGATACATGTTCCTCACATTCCGCATCATTTGGCTCCTTTCTTTCATTTTATGTTATTGCTTCGCACGCACCCTTCCTTTTCCCGAGCATATTTGTCTGGTGCCATTCCGCAGCTCCGGAAGTTTCTATACTATCCGCCTCTGGTGCAGATTTGACAAATTGAGGGCTTGGGTTCTATTCGGACAGGTAAGACAGCCATAGTGGCCACACTTGTTTGTTTCGCTGCACGGTATCCCGTACTACCGTGCATACAAATTATCCGCTCAGAATATGAGCGATGTTCAGCATGGCACACGTTCCAAACAAAATCACCGATTTTGCTGGTGCACAGCACAATGAGTCCCGACATGCTAATCACTACTCCAAACAAATCTGCGAAAAGCGTACTTGTGGGCGGAAATGGAAGGTACCCTTGTTTTGTCTGAAGAGACGCATATAAAAAGATGACACAAAAGGTTAATCATCTGGAAACAATCACATTTCATTCTCGTTTTGCATGTGAACAGATACGAACATTTCACTGCAGCGAAAGAGGACTGTTACGTGCTGTTAGAAAAATGAATTTGTGCTGATCATTAGGGACGGTGTTGTTCCCTGGAGTCTTGATGCTATGGGTTCGCGCTGTCAGCTTGGTGGTAATAGTTCTGCGTGCTGGGCTTCTGGAGCTTACTGAGCCTTCATCAAAGCTCCCTTTTTTGCTTGGGAAAGTTCTTAATACCAGAGAGCCCGTTGCTCTTCGCCGCCTAGAAAGAAATGTTCGGCTGACCACAAGAAATTTGCTGCGCATATTTTTGTGGCAATCCGAATACCTTTCTGTCAATAATACTTCGTAACCGTAACATTATTCACATTATTTTCATAACCGAACATAATCGACAAGTTCATCGGTAAGTATTACGCATAACACTCGATTTTAGTAAGATTCTGCTTCCCTGTAATTTGTATTATATGCTCCGATGCATCAATTTTAAGAGGAATACGTTCATAGAATGCCTGATAAAGAGCTTAAAAATGCTGAGACTTCTCTAAAAAAATAAGACCTATTCTTAAAATGAACAGCTGCGTTGTACATAAAAGAAATAGAAAAGATTATTGTAACAGTTTAAAAGAGCACTTCGGTTCAAATAATGACGTGAATTTTTGGACAGAAAACTCCTTTCTTTATTTTAGTGAACACTTTATTATTCTAAGAATTGGGATGTAGCATTATCGTTTTACCTTAGTGTTTCGTGATTCCGGCTTCTAATGCCTTATATAGAAAGGAAACTTTTGCGCTAAAACCAGATTAAGCGACTGCATTCCAGGAAAACAGTTACGGGTCTCCTCAAGTATTCCTGCATGCACTCAATAGTCTATACGGAGTGTTAATATAAAATGGGAGTGAAATGAATATGATGCCTCCATGGACATTTGAAATACCTAGACAAGTCGACACATTGAAAGTAATAAAAGGGACATAATATTTATAAAAGTTAAGCATGGGCACATGTCAATTTCTCGCAAACGACCCTACGGCTTGTGTCAAAAAAGGAAACACGTCATCACCTGGGTCGAAATTATTCGGAGCCCTCCACTACAGCACCTATTCCTTCCTTTATTCTTTCACTCTCTCCTATTACTTCCCTTAAGGCGGTGGTGGTGTTGGAAACTTCATTGCACACAGGGGAGTGTAGGACACGCAGATGTCCAACGATATATGAGACGGATACTGCGCCCTTTCCTCTCCCCAAAACCCAATTATTAGCATTATTATTATTATCATTATTTCATCATGGGCAAACCAAATAACTTTTTGATGCTATTCATACATTCGTTCCGCTCAAAATGTGACGCGCTTCTTATAATGACTTCCAAAAAGTGTTGTAGGTGGCTCTGCAACTTAAGAGAATATTCTACCGCTTCTTACAAAACACATGTATTAGGCAGGGCGTTCTCAACACAGCATATAGCAGTTGCTAAAAAAATAAAAATATCTCACATTTACGCTGCGGCTACAGTATTTAAAATACTGTTCATTTATACGCGTTGCAGCGTTTAAGGAGACAGATGGAGTGGGCGCAATTAATAGTGCGATGTAATAAGCAATGCGCAATAAACGAAGCTTCTTTCATTCTTTGAGACTAAGCTTAGTTCCAGTTTTTTTTTAGTAGGTTGGACGCTGGAAGTACGAATTTTCAGTTTTTTGCAGGAAAACATTGCCGATTTTTAGCTCCATCCAGCATGCCAGACCTTGTGAGTGTCACTACTGACTGTTCACCTGTTATTTCTCAAACTGCTCGCCCTTTTTCATACCAGTTTTCAAATAAGCAGATCAACAGGCGTCCTTGAGTGAATAAATATTTGATTAGAGGAGGGTGTACCAATTAACCAGCGAAACTAGGATTCCTTCTATTCAACTAAATTAAACAATTTTCTCCATCTAAGAGCTTACTTAATCTTTTGTACTTTTTTCATCCTTTGCTTTTGAGTCTCTATTTCTGATCGCCCAGTGATTCCAAGAGTGCTGCTTGGGTTCCTACATTAACCTAAAGGATGAAAGAGTCTTTAGTATCACAGCATAACACGTTAAAATATTTGAGGCAATGCCAAAAATTCTTAAAAAGCTTAGTAGCAGCTTGGGGCTAAAAGACTTCCCAGTGGCAGCTTTGCTTTCAGTGCTAACCATGCCATCGAAATAACTCCTTATGCAGTTCGCCATAAAGGCACCCTTTTAACCATTATTACAATGGGATACGTGAATTTGTGGCCATACGGAGAAGCAATCAAAACTGTACTATGTTTTCTCTCTGTTCACCTGATTTCAACAGAAGGAGCGGGTGAAATTCTTTGTGTTATACATGCACCACTCACCCTAGCGGCTCTCTGTAGTCTTTTTCACGTTAGGCCAGCTTTCATGTGCCGCCAAGAATCATGAGCGCCGTGCACTCTTTTTATCGCAACTTAAGAAAGAGCTGATCAAGATGTTCTTTTTGCGTAAAGAGAATTCTTTTGTAGGGAGAAATACATGACACAGGAATTTTGATGTGTGCTCAATAAGGCCTACTGCTGGCAACTGTTATTCTTTAAACATTGTTGTTTATTGAGTTCCACATTACAAAGCTGCGAATCTGCTATGAAACTGGCCGCAGCGAAACGCTCCGGTTTAAATTCGACCGTATGGAACTACCGTGAACTAATATTGCACAGTACTGGGGTGCTTTAGCATTATGCCGCATTTAAATGAGGCTGCCGAGGGGCGTGACGTGGGCCGCCGCATGTCTTAACTAAGCTCCAGCGTAGTTTTGCGAGTAATCAAGGAGCCCTGACTTTGTCCATGCTGACTTTGTCAACCCCAGCTGCAGGTTGCACGCCGCTGTGCAGTGCTCCAGATTGCCCGGGCGCAGCATAACGAACACACTTTCTCCAAGCCATAATATGTCGCGCACTCGCATCCCCAGTTTCTGCTCACCCTCGTCCTCTTTCCCCATTGCGCCGAGCAGTGCACCCTTGTACCCCGGCCCACATCGCTGAGCATCTGCCACTTCCCCCAGTCATCCTCATCTTCCGCCTCTACGCCTTCCCCTTCTCTTCATCCTCTCCCTTCTTTACTTCGTCCCGTCGCTCGCGCAAGCAGCGGTGCAGCAGCTGGGAGCCTTCACGCCTGTATAAACCAGGATACCAGGCGCGCGCTATATTTATGTCCCTAATTTGCAAGCGGCACCATCCACCCATCCTTCCCCTTTGTACCTCTCCCCTTTCTGGGTTCACCCAGTCTCCATTTTCCAGCAGCCCATTTTCCTTGGCCCGCTCGCCCTCGCGACGGGAGGAAAAAAATCTTTGCGAGCTCCCCTCTTGGAACTTTAATTCGCATCCTGCCTGCCATTCCTTCATGCAGCGTCTCCTTGCTTCACTGCCCCGCTGTTGCCCTCTTCGCTGAGCCTGCACTTTATTTTTTGCGCTTTTCAACAATCCACTATTTCAGCTGTGTTCTCCTATATCTTGCAAACCCCTTTTTTCTTGGCGCATGGTTATTGCCTGTGCCGTTTAGCTGCTTGAAATTATTTTACATATTTTTTACGCTTCACTGCCCCGAGCAGCAGTGTTTGTGGAACACATACTCTGGGAATCGGTGTGTAGTACTTCATATAAATCAAGGCAATCGACAATCTTGTGACAAGAAAAATAAATTTCAAAGCTGGAAGCGGCTCCTCTTTACTCTAATTGCTTTAAATGCTTCACTGCCCCCGAATATATTTTCGTGTAGTTGTTCATATTGTTACTCACGGTGTTTCTTGTTTGGAGTATGGTCCCCCCTTTCGTTAGTTTTTTTTTGTTCAAACTGTCAACCCAAGTAAGCGCCTTTAAAGAAGTGCAAGAAATACAACAGAGGAAAGATGCAACGTCTCGCTTCAAGTCGAAAGAGAAACGACAATAGAATAGAATGGACATATCTATAAAAATTGACACGCGGTGAACGAAAGGGAAAATACGCTCGTATTATGCGCATCAGAAACAGGAATACATTCTAAGACGCATTTATATCAGAAAATGAGAGCCTCTAGACCAGCAGTATTTAGGTATTTAACCTGGACTAGCGGTTAGGAAGTTAGAAGTTTTCTTCATTCTACCTTCAAAAGCGTTGTAAAAAGTAAGGGTTATTATGTTTGATAGCTGCTACAAGCTAGTAAAATCTGTCAAAGAAATGTGTAAACAATTGGCCTAGTTTTACACTAAATATAGACAGAAAAAAGAACCTGCGGTTGCATGTATTAGAGACCCCGCTACAACCGAGTCTGCCGATCATCGTGAACATCGTCAGCCTAACTACGCCAACCGCTCCAGTCAGCCCGGTCCTTTGCCAACGGTGGCCACCCTATCACGGTAAACTACTTAACCACATCTGGAGGAAAGGCGAGAAAAGCATATTGGGTACTTCCTGACGATGGTGTGGGCTGGACACGGTCAGCAATATCATCGCATCATTTTGCGTGGCCACCTGCGGAAGTCAACGCGCGAATACACGCAGTGGGGCTGATCGAGAGGGCTGGACTAGGTAAGGCCAACTTCTTAATCGGCTAAACATGTGCATGGTCGCCGTCGCGAGCCAATGCGAGGAAAGACTCGCAAGGGAATGTAATAGGACTACGGCCTGCTTTTCTGAAGGTTGCGCCCTTTCACACATTAATGACTAAATATGGAGTTTTGTAATCTTCAAATGTATGAAAGTGGTCACAACCGCTTTATTGAGGCTAACTTCGTGTCAGTGAACGGAAAGCAAGAAAAAGAAATTCCCAAACATTTCCACATTGTTCGCGTCTAGTGAGAAATGAGAGCAGAATATTGTAATATTCTATTTAGGAACCGATCGGGCAACAGGTTGCAGCGGTGTCTTGATAGCGAAAACGTACCGCAGAAAGCAGCAGTTATCTCTGTAAACCTATAGGACAAACTGACCCTTTCCAGTTTGGAACACAACTGAGCCACTTCCACTAATAGTTAATTTGCCCCTTTCAAGCAGCCTAAAAACTTAGTTTAAAATATCAGTTACGCAGCAAAACAGCCGGCCCCGGGGAACATCGGAAACAGTGTCACTAGACCTCGCTTCAGAGTGGCGGTAGAAACCGCCTTCCCCGCCGCCGGCTAGAAAAATTAAGTTTATCGGCTCACCTGAGCCATAGTCACAATCTGGTGGTTTTGTGATAATTTCGATCAAGGCACACGTCGGTCACTCTACCCGTGCTGAGGTGCTTCATTCTGTTTGCCCACCCCACCACTACTGAGAATTTATCCACATCTTTCATACACCTCGTTAACTCACTGCCCGCTTCAATAAAAACAGTGTGCGCTCTTTTCTCCTCATATGATGCTGTACCAAAAAAATTAGGGATAGCTTCACTGCTTCTCTGTTTTAGCGCCTCACCCCCGGCGGGGCACTTTGCCGGTCTGGAGCTCGCACACAGAGATGCGAATGACTTTGCAGTCTGGTTAGCCCCTCCCCCCCCCCTTCTTCCGAACGGTAGGCAGAAATACACAGCTTGCTGTGGATTGCTGGTCAATTGTGTCCATTCGTCGGACCTGCGCTGTCGCCTTAAGACGGCTCTTCCCTGCATGAATGTGTCAGGCAGCTTCGCGCTTAACGCCAGCCCAATGGCCATTTTCATACATTGGTATATTTATTGATTGAACACTGCAAACATTGAACACTGCAAACATCCAATGAGAGCTGGTAAGATGTAAACAATACAAACATAAACAAATTTATTAAATAATGAAATCGTGACAATGGCAATTAATAATTATTACGGTCTGTTACATTGCGAGGACAAAATCAAAATGTGAACCTACCAGTTCGTGCGAACAATGCCATAAGTGATTTGGAATCGCGGTTGCCAGTAGGTGTCGGCACCACGATTTACGAGAAAACATAATTCGGCAGCGCCCATCCTGTGTTTCTTTGTTTCTGCTGTGTTCTTTGCCGTTCTTTTTCGCTGATCTCTAATGTTTCAAATATGAACCAGCAAGCCCAAACCCAGATGTTAGTCGCCGCCATGTCGCTCTGAGTCTTGAGCCATGACCTGCAGAATTCCGGCTCCGCCAGTTCCTGTCTTCGGCGTGGCCTCCAGAAGGCTTCCTTGTTGCTGCACTTCATCAGCCGGATTCCTTCTTATTTTGGTAGACCGAGAACCACGATAAACCACACCCTCTTAACCACTCGGTTCGGCAGTCGATATTGATACACCGACCCCGGTTTGATCACAAGCCACACACAGAATGTGTTCGCTTGGAATCCATGAATCGAGCAGCGATGCGTGTTATTACGGCCCTCCCTAGAATTCCCCCCACTGACACTCTTCTGGCCGAGGCGCATTTAAAACGCTTGACGCATTGAATCAAAAGAGTTGCCAAAAACTCCTTGCATAAAGTTTCATACCATCGCGGAAGCTGCAGCTCTTGCAAAGCTTATTGCAAGATGGCTGTGTGTCACCTCTCGATTCATGCCCGCCTCGGACGGCGTAGCTTTAGGAACAAGTGACTATCATCCACTAAATCTTATGCGCTCGTGACCTGCTGGCCGCCTGAGTGAATTTTTGTGTGGTTGAAGATGAGGCCTCATATCCTTCCGAAAACTGTGGTTTGTGGGGTTTTTCCGTCCCAAAGAGGCTCAGGCTATATGAGGGACGCCGCCCGTGATAGTGCTTAACACCGGGCTCTGTAAATCGTGTTCACCTGGGGTTCTTTAACGTGCACTGATAACGTACAGAACACAAGCCTCTAGAATTTCGCCTCCATCTAAATTCGACCGCTGCGGCCGGGATCCAACGCGTGTGTTTCGGCTCAACTGCCGAGCGCCGTAACCACCGAGCCACAGCGGCGGCCTGCTTCTGAAAACACTCTCCGGGGACATGTGACGTATGTGAATGCTAGTGTCATGGTATTGTGCTATTTTGCGGTTATATAAATAAACCAGAATCAGTTGTGCCGGCCAGCACCACTAGGTATAGCAGTCTTGACGCTAGTGCTAGCGAAAATCACGTTACGACTGCTAACGCCTGTCTTACCGAGAAATATAGTGAACTACTGATACGTTTTCTACCCGCCTGGCCTTCATCCCGGGTGGAGCCATTAGGAATTCACGTTATGCATCCTCTGTGCGCTGCTTACGTCCTCTATAAGTCACAGTGACTTTATCGCAGACTTCTCGGTCACCATCCGAGGTCCGCGGCCTATTCTCAACTACGACATTTTGTCCAGGCGACTCAAGAACTTCTTGACCGGTTCTCCGTCACATTAGGTACACAATGGGACCACCGAAACTCACACCAATCATAAAGACTCGGTGCATGGTGAGAGACAAAGTCCTCTCCCTAGCCATCACTCTTCGTAGACAAAGAAAACTTCCGGCGTACAAGACAAACATTTCCCCATTGTGCGGCTATGATCCCTGACAGCCTTCCAAGCGGGGAAGTGGTTTTGTGTAGTGGTTTGGAAGGTTACGGCTCTGTGTTGTCCTTACCTACGTCGTAAACTGATATTGATTTGCACAGTTCAATGCCCTTTTCGGTTATTCCTCCCCCTTTGTCCTACTCCTGTCAACGAGCTCGACACTGGAGAGCTCATCTAGACGTGCCCCGCCCTACCGGATCTAAGGTAGAAATATCTGCTTCGAAGTGGAGAGCTCTCTGGTCGGCCGTGGGATGTGGAAGATCTTGGGGCCCCACTACAGTGCTCTGCTGGACTCGGTAGGAAATAAGGTGGGTATATAGATCTTTACCTTACTAGTTTATGCCAAGTGGCATAATGTCCCAATAAAAAGAGCCTTTGTATTTCTTCTTCCTGCTCACCGCCGCGGTGGCTCTGTGGTTATTGCCCTCGGCTACTGATCCGGAGTACCCGGGCTCGAACCCGACCGCGGCGGCCGCGTTTCGATGGAGGCGAAACCCAAAGGCGCCCCATGTGCTGTGCGATGTCAGTGCACGTTAAAGATCCCCAGGTGGTCGAAGGTATTCCGGAGACCTCCACAACGGCACCTGTTTCTTCCTTTATTCTCTTATTCCCTCCTTTATCCTTTCACTTACGGCGCGGTTGAGGTGTCAGCCGAAATTTGAGACAGATACTACGCCATTTCCTTTTTCCTCCTAAAAAAACAATTTTCAATTTTTCGCCGATGTCTTTACGCGCCGCCGCTACGCGGGGCTAGAGATTACTACAAACCACATATTACAGCTCAGTAATGACGAGTGCGCCCGCATTCACCAATACCCCGCAATGTAGATATAGGAACATCAAGCCTGAAGTCAACTCTGTGCACGCTGGCTTCACGAGAGCTACACCTCACGAGTCGGGCTCCAGTGTACGTGCTCTGCACAGACGCCTCCTCGTTGGCAGGATACGAGGCCCGAACCACTGCTGCAGCCGACACTGATGGCTCACCGGTACTTGTCCAGCTCCACCCTGGACACATAGAGTAAGTTATAATTGTTAGAGACTGGCAGCGATGTTTTCGACGCTTCCTACAAGGCAGGTTCAAACATACCGCAGCTACACTAGCGGTTCGCATAGGTGCCGCTTCCGCCTGTTGCTGCTGCATCGTCCGGGCGTCAGAGCACTAGGCTCTCCCGGCAAATGACCGTGCACCCGCACTCGCCTCTGAGGAACGGATGCAGGTTGCCTCGGAGGGAGTCAGGGGTTCGGCCCAGAACGCGGGACAAGTCTTGATCATGGATTTCTCTTACAGAGGATGAACCATTTTGGAGAGCTGCTTGTACAACGTCCCATCTCCACGCACATTATTGAAAGCAGCAGCTCTCCTATAGACATCTTCAATTACTCTCGAAACTTATATGCCTGTGAAGCCACGTGCCTGGATGCTTTGCACCGACTGCACCACATCGTATGGGAAATCGCTGCTACTTCCCAAACGCCTATCCGGCTTTCCAAGACCTCGTGGGACCTGTGGCTGTTCCTGCTATTGCGTGGGAGAAAGCAACCTGCGCTTGGCTTTTGTTACAACAGGAGTACTGTCCACGGCAAAAATTCATATTTATAAAATTTCCTTGCTCTGTCCTCTACACTTGATTCTTCTTTCTTTCTGTAACGACTAATGTCTAGCTTTGTTCGTCCAAGGACACGAGTTCGCGTGTTTCAGAAAAGAGAAAGCTACAGCACGAGAAGCTGAAAAATAAACAAGCCAGTTGTGCCATCTAGCGGAAAACGGAAGTATATGAAAGAGGACAGCTAGGAGCAGAAATTGAAATCCTCAGCTTTCCTTTTTTGCCTCTGTCGTACAAACAATATTCGTGCTTTTTTTGATCGCGTATCACAAGAACTTCAGTATTCTTTCCACAATCATGTTTTAGAGGTTTATTTCTAGAACCAAACATTCCTTCTGTAAAAATAATTTCATTCTCATCAGGGCAGCATGTTCCGCGTTAGGTTGCTTTCTGAATCGCTTCAAGGCTAAAATCACTGCTTAATACCCTCACAAGAAATCATTTTTTCTTGCTTTTTTCTATTACCGAAGCCAACGGTGATCGACAGCAGAAGCAGCCCGATTGCGACCACTGCAAGAAAAAGGCCTCTCTTATAACCCTCCTATCAGACAGCAGCATGCATATCCTTCACTGTTTCACCTGAGGGCGTGTCTTTTCTTGCAGAGAAAGCTACAGCACGAGAAGCTGAAAAATAAACAAGCCAGTTGTGCCATCTAGCGCAAAACAGAAGAATATGACAGAGGACAGCTAGGAGCAGAAATTGAAATCCTCAGCTTTCCTTTTTGCCTCTGTCGTACAAACAATATTCGTGCTTTTTTTGATCGCGTATGACAAGAACTTCAGTATTGTTTCCACAATCATGTTTTAGAGGTTTATTTCTAGAACCAAACATTCCTTGTGTAAAAATAATTTCATTCTCATCAGGGCAGCATGCTCCGCGTTAGGTTGCTTTCTGAATCGCTTCAAGGCTAAAATCACTGCTTAATACCCTCACAAGAAATCATTTTTTCTTGCTTTTTTCTATTACCGAAGCCAACGGTGATCGACAGCAGAAGCAGCCCGATTGCGACCACTGCAAGAAAAAGGCCTCTTTTATAACCCTCCTATCAGACAGCAGCATGCATATCCTTCACTGTTTCACCTGAGGACGTGTGTTTTCTTGCAGGTTCGACTTGTTCGAGCAAAAGGAATTTAAAACGTTTTAAGATGAGTAGGCAGGAGGACCGCAAATGGGCGCACTGCACTGTTGACGGAATGAATTATGCCGCCGGTTCAATCGCCGTTAATGGGGCCAAGTTCTACAGAGACGAAATGACGAAATGCAAGGCAACCGTGCACTGTGAGATGTACTACCTCGATGGAAAGAAACGCGAACAACCCGGCGCCAACACGCTCCGCTGTTGGAATTTATTTTCATCGCAGCTTTTACCTGGGTGGTACGAAAAAGTCGTTAGAGTCGTCCTAGGATGTATCATAGACAAATCCAGGGTCTTTTTGCTATCACCGAAGTAAAAGTGCGCTGAAAAAAAATTGAAACAGCGAAGCGTGTTTGCGCCGGGTTGTTCGCGTTTCGTTCCATTGAGGTAGTACATTGATGTTTAAACCCCAGATGGCTGCAGTTTATCCAGTGCCCTAAAACACAAGGCTGTTTCTCTCTACCTTGTGTGATCCCTCTTTCATCCTTCACTGGTCCCATCTTCATTCGATTAGAAAGCATGGCAGTCTCACCATAAGTAGAGCATTAGACTTATTTTTTTTTTAGAAGTAAGCCATAGCCACCTTGATAAAACTCGTAAAGTTTTTATACGTTGCAAAGCGTTGAGATCTGCTATGTGAGCTAGCTGTGTTCGGTGATGTAGCTTTTTCCTTTTCACCACCAAGTGATAATATGATTTAAAACCCTAGTTGTTTCGCAACTTCATTGTAAAAGTTTTGCAAAGGAAATGAAGGAAAGGGCGAACCCATAATCACAATGAAATATCGCATGGTTTGTTGTTGTGGATTTCTCTCTTTTTGGAAAATAAAATCGTCATTTGTGTGCGATGTCAGTGCACGTTAAAGATCCCCAGGTGGTCAAAATTATTCCGGAGCACTCCACTACGGCACCTCTTCTTCCTTTCTTCTTTCACTCCCTCCTTTATCCCTTCCCTTACGGCGCGGTTCAGGTGTCCAACGATATATGAGACAGATACTGCGCCATTTCCTTTCCCCCAAAACCAATTATTATTATTTAAAAATACCCCGCAAAGACCGCCTGAATTTACAATTTTTGAACCGAAAGCTTAGTACTCTAGGTAAAATCCCTCTTCGCTGCCACTAACTTTGACTTCCTTTCAACTTGAACCGAGGAGAACCCACGTGACAGCCATCACGTCACTCAGCCGCCGCCGAAACCGAGTGTTCGCCTCTGCTTCTGTATGCCGTCGGTGTTCATTTTGTTGATTGGCGCTGGCGTTGAAAACATTCTAAACACCGATGATTTTGAGGAAAAGAAAGCAATAATACTTTTTTTGAGGGGGGAAGGAAATAGCTCAGCATCTATCTCATATACCGTTGGACGCCTGAACCGCGCCGTAAGGGAAGGGATAAAGGACGGAGTGCAAGAAGAAAGGGAGGCAGGGTTGCCTTAGTAGAGGGCTCCGGAATAATTTCGACCACCTCGGGATCTTTAACGTGCACTGACGTCGCACATGTTTTTGTAGCTTTGATGACATGTGCAGTTACTGACGCAGAGGCCTTGATCTCGAAAGTTTTATCAATTTTTCACACCTGTCTTGACCCACTTGTTTTGACGCATGAAACGCCTTCCGAAGGAAAGTTACGTTTTTTAAATCTTGCCATGTGGCCTAAGCAATAGCCATGTGTGCTGGCGTTACCAGCCACGATGCCAGAAGCCCCTCACGCCTTTCGCTTCTGCACATTCTATCTTGTAAAGCGCGGCATCGCAAAGTTGTGTTTAAGAAATGCCCTAGAAAATCATGCCATCATGCGATGCAAGACAGCTACCAAATTCAGGTGGTACGCTTACAAGCAGCAGGATACCCTTCCGACCTTCTGATTGCAGTATCAGAGAGCCTGTTAAGAGAAATCAATAATTCAGGCCGCAGAGATTCCATTGAAATGCCCAAGGAAGAAAAAGAAAGTATGTGGTCGTTCCTTAACTACGCCGCATTTCACATAATCTGAAAAGAGTGGGAGCGCGCGCCGATGTAAACGTTGTTTTTTCCACGCCTGATAAGCTCTCCAAACTCTGCCATACTTTAAACAGCAGCAATGAAAGGATGGTTGGCTGCGATAAGAAACACCAGAAAGGTTTTGTACCATGTAGCAGCAATGTTGTGTACAGGTTTCCGCTTACATGTGGCAAGCACTACACGGGGTAAACTGGTCGTTGCCTCAACGACCGGCTGCGGGAACACAACAACGCGAGCGGCACCGCTTCCCGTTATCTTGGCATTCATTGCAGAGACTGCACACAGGAAAGAAAAAAGAACAAAAAACCGCCGTGTTATCCTGTCAGTCAGTGTCGAGTGCTGTCAAATAATAGAACAAAATGCACTCGTGAAATCATTGAAGCTCATGAAATCCATAAATTCAAAGATGAATGCGTAAGCGTTGCCTCAATTGCTCTGTCTGAAAAGAACTACGTTTCCTTGGTGAGAATAGAAAAACGTGCGGAGCTGGCCTTGTGCCACTTTAGCCCTGTGCTCAGGAATTGTCATTTTCGTCAATCTGTTTTGTGTATCGGCCTTTTCATTTGAGATTCGTTGCCACTGTATTTAAGTAGTGGAAATCACCTCAATAAACCAGTTGTAAGTTCAGCGCCGTGTCTGTGCACTTGTCACGTCCTTTGTCCCTTGCGCTGCTGAAAAACCATGTCACACCAACTTGCCCAAGCCTCTACAGTATCATCAAGCGCGTGCTGGGTTTACCCCTGACTACCAGCACCGCGCGTCTCATGCAAATAGGCATGCACAACACCCTGTTAGAGGTGATCGAGGGCAAACAAGTGGCCCAAACAATACGACTCTCATCTTCGCGAGCCGGGAGACGCATCCTCGAATCCGTTGGATGTGGTTACCAGGAAATCATGGAGCGCAATGTGACCCTATTACCCACGGTCCGAGATACGTTCCATGTAGATCCCATGCCACGTAACGTCCACCCTCAATACAATGTAAGGCGCCGGGTAGCCCGGGCTTGTTCCCTGTTAAAAATGGCTGCGTCCACCCCTAATCTTGCATATTTCATTGATGCGGCCCAGTACGGGCGCTCTGGTCATTATGCCGTAGTTTCATTTGACTGCAATGGCACTCTCATTAACTCAGCATCCATGCGGAAGGTTTCTGCAACAGTAGCCGAGCAGGTTGATGTAGCTCTAGCACTGAAGGACCCTCTACGTCCCAATATCTTTAGACGACAGGTCTGCAGCCCGAGCGTTCGCTTCCGGCTCGACTTCCAAGGAGGCGGCGGCCATCCTCGGCAGCGAGGGGGCTGCTTGTTTTCATATCATCAAATGGTTCTCGGCCCATATGGGAATCAATGTGCACTCTGAAGTTAACTCCAATGACTTGGCCCATGACTGTGCGCGAGCTCTTACACACCGCGGCGGTTCCGGTGTACTCACGGACGGCGACTTAGGACTGTACAGGGATTTGCTTCTCACGTTCCATGAAATCTTGGCACATTGTCAACTTGCTCGGCGGGCGTATCCGCTATTGCATCCTGCACTTACTAGACCACAATCGTCGGCCTTTCGCATGCTCCAAACGGGGTCGCTCCGCTCCAGGGCCGATTCAGTCACTTCGCGCCTAATGTAGAACCCCACTGTCCAGACTGTGGGGAGGCGTACTGCTCTTTATCTCATATGCTCTGGCAATGCCCTGCGTTACGCAGCTCATCGCTTACTACTCTATCCGACTGGGAGGCAGCCCTTAAGAGCGGCGACCTCTCAGAGCAACTGCGGGCTGTCCAGAGGGCCTGCAACAGGGCGGAGGACCACAATCTTCCGACCCCAACGTGGGTGCGGCCCGCCACGGCTACGGGGACTCCCTGAAAAGGGAGGCACCCTAACGCGGTTCCTGAGTACCATCCATAAAGTTCTTTGTCTGTCTGTCCCTTCCTTAGGTGTGGTTCGGGTGCCCACCGAGAGATGTGAGATAGTTACTGCGCCATTTCCTTTCCTCACAGGCAATTTTCAAAACGGCCTCCTTAGCGTTTTTCCCCATAAAAACGCAGCCGCCGCGGTCGGGTTCGAACCCAGGAACTCCGGATCAGCGCTCGACTACTGATCCGGAGATCCCAGGTTTGAACCCGACCGCGGCGGCTGCGTTTCGATGGAGGCGACACGTTAAGGCGCCCGTGTGCTGTGTGATCTCAGTGCACAATAAATATTCCCAAGTGAAATATTTACCTCTTCCTTTCTTCTTACACTCCCTCTTTTATCACTTCCCTTACGGTGAGGATCAGGTGTCAGCCGATACTACGCCTTTTTCTTTCCCCTAAAACCAAATAGAACCAAGTTTCGTTTTCCCGCTGCGGTGGATCAGTGGTTAGAGCGCTCGGTACTGATCCGGAGTTCCCCGGTTAGACCCTACCACCGTCGTCGCGTTTCGATTGCGGCGGAACACAAAGGCCCGTGTGTGCTGTGCGATGTCAGTTCACGTCAAAGATCCCCAGGCGGTCGAAATTACTACGAAGCCCTGCACTACGCCACCTCTTTTTTTCTTCCTTTCTTGTTTCAATCTCTCCTTTATTCATTCCCTTAGGGCGCGGTTCAGGTGTTCGCCGATACTGCGCCAATTTCTTTGCTCAAAAAACAATTTTCAAATCCAATCTAAATTTCTTCGAAAGCAAAGGAAAGGCGCATATCTGACCCCCTGGAAAAGTGGACACCGCGGTCGCGCTTTAAGCTATGTGGCGGCAGTGACAGATGTGCGCTGCATGCATTGGCATTCACAACGCTGTATAGCAGAAACGCTGCACTGAAGCTATATATAGACCATCGGCGTTCTTTGGGTTCGTTGGCGATGACGTTCTAGACTGAGATGATTTTGAGGAAAGGAGGGCGCATAACTGGCTGCCTGGGGCCGTGGACACCTCAGTCGCGTGTTGAGGTACGCGGCGGTTGTGAGAGGTGTGGGCTGCATGTGTTAGGGCTGACAGTGTTGTGGCACACACTCGGCACTGCAGCAATAGGCCGGAGCGTTCAGTCGGTTGCCAACCTCTCGCGATCAACCATTTGCTGCCACAGGGTGGGTTGAGGTGGGCGCACTGCCTGCCCACTGCGTAAAACACGCTCAACTTTGCAGAAGCCAAGCCACGGCTAATTACCCAACAGACCACAGCAGTCTCTTTCTAAACAGGTTTGGCAGGAATTCAACCGAGGATACTTGCTCGTGTCTTAACATTGCGTTCGGAGCCGCTCGCCAACGGCTTCTTCCGGCGCTTCCCTCTTCAAAGACACAAAAACAATGGTCGGTTTTGTGCCCTAAACATCTGCAAAATAATTTATGAAAATGCCCGAAGCTCTAAATTTCTGTTAGCTCTGCATGTCGCCGCTAGCGTTAGGTAATTCTGTTAGCTTCTTCTGTGACTGCTCCGTCGTACACAAGAATATTACTGAAAATTTACTTTATTGTTTATAGTCTATATGAACAGAAATTGAAAAATTGTTTTTTGGGGAAAGGAAATGGCGCAGTCTCTGTCTCATATATAGTTGGACACCTGAACTGCGCCGAAAGGGTAGGGATAAAGGAGGGAGTGAAAGAATAAAGGATGAGGTGCTGTAGTGGAGGGCCCGGGAATAATTTACACCACCGAGGGTCTTTAACATGCACTGACATCGCACAGCATACGGACGCCTTCGCGTTTCGCCTCCATCGATACGCGGCCGCCGTGGTCGGGTTTCAACCCGGGAACTCCGGATCAGTAGCCGAGCGCTCTAACCACTGAGCCACCGCGGCGGGTATCTATATGAACAATTCTTCAAAAACCAGTGTTGTATGGAGGCTCAAAGGTTAAAACGCTCGTCTACCGAGCCGGTGCCGGAGTACTGTGCCATGCCGCCTCAACGCTAAATAAACTTTCACCACCACTACCTCATTTCCAGCTGTGTAGTCACGTTGACACAGCTGGCGAGGAGGGGGTGTGTATGCACTCGAGAGCGGCGCTGTCTGCCTTTCAAGCGAACGGTGAGTCACGTGACTCGCCGTTCGCATGAAAGGGAGACGACGCCGCTCTCACGTGCATACACACCGCCGCCTCGCAGTTTCACGCTATGCATGAAGCGAGTCGGCCGGGAACGTCTACGCCGTCGGGACGGGCGGCGGACGTTGCCAATCATGCTAAGGATTTAGCTCGATGTAGGGTAGTTAAACGTGCCAAGATAGCAGCACAGACCGGCACAGAACGCGAGCGTCGACTGACTCAACCTCGGTTGAAGGATGCCGAAAGGCGTCAGCGAAGAGCTTTGGAGGCAGCCGCTGCTGCTTCTGCCTCAGCCACGACTTTGGCTTCGGCGACGGATGAAGAGGTTTAGTCTAACCTGGCTTAGCAACACTGGATAACCACGCGCAAGAAAGCTTTCGCTTTTATGCAATAAAGTTTCTTCTCGGTAAATTTTTCTCTCGCTCGCTTGCTTCTATAACCGTGCTTAGCCGAACTAAGGAGCAGCCATTTTTTTTAGAGTTATACAGGTATGTCATTCAATTTACGATGCACAGAAGTTGTCACTGTACGTCAACATCACGGAACTCATATTCTTTACCGTCAAACTATAAAAAAAACAAGGTAATTATCGGTCGAATCAGGATTGCCATTAATTAGAACGTCAACGTTGAGAACATGCTTAAACTTTGCAAAATAAATAGTTTTTTGTTTATATCAGCAGCCATGAAGCTTCGGGAAGAACAAAAAAAAGCGATTGTATGCAGAAAACTTTCAACATGCATGCGTTCATACACAGCTTCAGAGTACACGGCGCTCACGGTCCACATTCAGTGCAGCGGCAATTTTCTCCGGGTGCGTCTTATATGTTAATTGCAATTTACTTGCAACCTGCTCATTTCGAAGCAGCATTAACGCATCGCTTACTAACGGCCTAACAGTATGAATATTGTACGAGCCAACGAGTTCAGCCTGAGAAGGACGTATCTGCAATGGTCAGGCAGCCGGTGAAGGAAAAAAAAAGTCGGTTTTTCCGTTTTCTCTCAGGCCAGCGGAGGCAACTGTTCACAAAGGTCAGTGCCTGTTGGCTTGGAAAGAAGGTGGCCAAGAACATGAGGATGCGGCGCACCGATTATTGGACCACCGAGTGCACGAGGACCCCAGGTCACGACTGAAGAGAGACGAACGCAATTGACAAAGTACCCTTACGTCTACAAAAGAACTTAGGCCCGTGGCCAAAGTGTGAAGTGCAAAAGCGAGCACTTGTAGCGTTGTTGTCATTCCTTGAGGACAGCGGCATCCGTAGGAAATACTAGCTTAGTAGAATTAATCAATGCTAGAGCTCATTCATCCCTCTCTTTTCCTGATTGCTTCAATATCTTTTTTATTTCCTTTTGCTGTGTTTGCTGCAAACATAATTTTATATGTTTTTCTGTGAGTAAGTCCTTCCATAGCGTAGTTATTTACTTTGGCTGTGTATACTGCAAACAAGCTTATTTTTTGTTATGCCCTTGTTTACTCATATCTCTTATGTATATTGTATTGTGGACTTTCCTCTTAACATTCACAGCGTTTTAGTTCGCTCATTAATGTTAGTTTTCCGGACGCTTGTACTTAGTCTTATATGTTGTTTGCTGTTTGTGTTTCTGTTATGTTGAATTGTATGTCGTCGGGCCAAGTGGTCGCTATGAATTATGCTCCGTTTCATACATAGCAGGAAACGCTGCCAAGTCTAGCGCGCCTTTTCGCGCCCTAAGTCCGCGCCCAAAAAGAAGTTCACCATACAACCACAGTGAACAGAAGCATATTTTGTAGCGACACAGCTCAAGTGCCGTGATTGCTCTTCATTTTTCCTCTTGCGTTATTTTCTTAATAATAATAATAATTGGTTTTGGGGAAAAGGAAATGGCACAGTATCTGTCTCATATATCGTTGGACACCTGAACCGCTACGTAAAGGAAGGGATAAAGGAGGGAGTAGTAGTAGTAGTAGAAAACATTTAATCCAAAATGTAGGATAGAGAGGCGAAAATACAGATTTTGGGTGGAGTCCTTATTTCAGGACCCCAATGTCCACCGTAGTTGCTATTGCTTGGGATATCAGCTTTCGCTGCGTCGCCAAGTCAGAGCTGTGCAGGGCAGGCTCCCACTGTTCCTCGGAGTGATGTTTGTCTAGTTCGGGGGGCTTGGGACCGGTGGTGGTGGTGAAAAGCCTTTATTTAATGAAAGAGGTGATGCTCTTTAAAGAGCCCCGCAATGGGTGGAGTCCTTATTCCGGGACCCCATTGGTCGAAACCGCCAGCTTAGCCCTCTTGACCAAAGCCTTTTGGGACTGAAGGTCCGAACAGCCAAGCAGGGCCGCCTCCCATTTCTCTCTGGTAGGGTTGGGGTGGGGGGAGAGAGCTGAGTTGCGCTGGCAAGCCCAAACCATGTGGATGGTGTCAGCCACCTCCCCACAGTGTTTGCACCTGCCAGTGAACGCGGGATCGAAGTGTTTTAGTACTGCCGGGCACAGCATTGTGTTCGTGAATAATCGGAGTAGAACGCGTTTGTTTGCTTTCCCCAGTTCCTTTGCAGGGGCCGGGTAGAGGCGATGCCTATCCTTATAATATGATGTGATAGCATTGAAGGAGAGTAAGTAACTACCTTCAGGTTCCAGGTGCTCAGGAGCCAATGGGAACGCCCGGTGAATGAGTGCTCGGGCCGCAGCGTCTACAGCTTCGTTTCCTGCTAGGCCCTGATGGCCCGGAGTCCAAACCAGGCAGCGGGGTGTAGGATGAGTATTCCGTCTGCAGTTCCTTAGTATTCGTTCAGCTAGTGGAGTTATCCAGCCAGCCTCATAATTGCGAAATGCCGAACGCGAGTCTGTTATGTGTTTGGATTTTGAATCAGAAGCAGCTAGGGCGATGGCAACCTCTTCAGCTTGTGTTGTGCCTGGGGCTCGAAAGGAAAGCCCATCCACCTGTATTTCTTGATGTATGACCGCGGCCGTGTACCACCCCCCGTGGGTAGGCGCAGCTACATCTACGTAAAAGACACCATGTTTGTTGCCATAGTGGTGCGCTAAGGCTTCCGCCCTAGCCTGACGACGACCACTATGGTCCTCCTTGTCCATCTTAGTAGGGAGGGGTCGAACTCTAACGGCGCGTCTCCAGAGTTCGGGCACTCGGACCCGCTCCTGAATGTGAAAATCATGTTGGATGTGAAGGCGGGCTAGCAAGTGCCGACCCGACTTCGTTTGGGCTAGCCTCGTGTATTGATTTGTGAGATGGGCTTCCTTGAGTTACTGAAAAGTGTTCACCACTCCCAATGCAAGAAGTCTCGCATTGGAGGTGGACACAGGAAGGTCAAGTGCCCTCTTCATCATTTTGCGGAGTATTACCTCAACTTTGGCTTCGTCGTGTTTCCGCAAGGGTAGATAAGGGACCGAATAGAGGATTCGGCTGATTACGAAAGCATGGGCCAGGCGCATCGCATCCCTGCTTCGCAAACCCCCTCTCTTGTTGGAGACGCGACGGACCATACGGCCTACTTGGTCTCCAACTTTGCGGAGTTTGTGCAATGTTTTGTCTAGTCTTCTTTGGTTATGGATGAAGAGCCCGAGTATTCGAATCTCTTTGGCCTCGTGTATGCGGCCACTTGTTAAGGAGAGATGTATTTGGGTAGTGTCCTTAGGGGATGCCCTAAGGTGCACAAATTCAGACTTGTTAGGTGCGCATTGGAGACCACAGTGCCCTGCGTAGCGATCCAATACGTGAGCGGCTGTTTGCAGGCATTCCTCCATGCGCCCTAAGTTTCCCTCTGTGGCCCAGATTGTGATATTATCGGCATACAGCGCATGCCGTATGCCTTCGATACCATTGAACTTGTCTGGGAGATGCAGCATCGCCAAATTAAAGAGTAGGGGTGATAGCACCGCGCCTTGTGGTGTCCCCCGCGTACCCATTTGATACGGACCAAATTCTTCCTCTTGGATTCTGATTAGTGTGGCTCGATCGGTCAGGAAGCCTTTTATATAGTTGAAAGTGTTGCGGCCACAGTTGGTTTCATTGAGGTGTCTCAGTATGACGCTGTGTTTGATGTTGTCGAAGGCTCCTTTCAAGTCCAAGGCCAGGACGACCTTGTCATTGTGTGGGTGTTCGACTGGTTGTATTTTGTCTCTGTTGAGCAGGAGGAGTACGTCCTGTGCCGACTTATGTGGGCGAAAGCCGAACATAGTGTCTGGAAATGTGCTTCGTTGCTCCAAGTATTCGGAGAGCCTATCCCGCACCATGGTTTCCATAAGTTTGCCCACACACAAGGTGAGCGAGATAGGCCTCAAGTTGTCTGTGTTGATTTCCTTTCCCGCCTTGGGGATGAAGGTTACTAGGGCGGTTTTCCAATCAAGGGGGAGCGGGTTCTCACCCTTCCATATAGTGTTGATGTATTTCAGAAGGGCCTCATACGCCTGGTTAGGGAGATTGGCCAGCAGTTTAACTGTGACCTTGTCCCGTCCAGGCGCAGTGCCTCTCCTCATTTTGGTCAGGGCTGCCTTGAGATCAAATAATTGGAACGGTTGGTCCAACTCAGGATTATCTTTGCCTGCGTAAAGATACTCCTGACCGCGAGGGTGCTGTTTGCAGCAGAGATACTTGTCCCTGAGTGTCTCTGCAAGTTGTGTTTTGCTGCCTGCCCTTGAAATTATGGAGCGCTCGTTGTAATTGGCGCTGTGTTTTGCCCCGGGTCTGCGCGGGGTCTATAAGGCTGCGGAAAAGCCTCCAAGTGTTCTTGCCGGACATCTGTCTGGCAGCCGTATTACAGCGATCTATCCAGTTGGCGTCAGCAAGCTGTGAGGCATACTGAGCTGCTTTGTGAGTGAGATATAGGATGCGCTTCTTGAGTATTCTGTTATGTTTTTGTCTTTTCCAACGTTTGCTTAGGCTGCGGCGGGCTTCCCAGATATGTAATAGATGGTTGTCCACTGCCGGGCAGTCGTCCGTGGTCTGTATTTGTGTTTCGTGTTGCTTGAGTGTTGTCTTAAGTGTTTGGACCCACTGACCATATTCATGGTTAAACAGGTTGGCTGAGGGCAGGGAATTTCTGAAAGCCTGCCAGTCTGGGAGTCGAGCTTGTGTGAGGGGCTTTTTGAGGGGCCGCGTGTGAATAAGTGTGTTAATGATGCAGTTGTCACTGCCTAGTGTCTCTTCCGTGTTGTTTCATTCCACGTGTTGGATGTGTTTGGAAAGTGTGAGATCAGGACACGTGTCCCGAGTCACAGAGTTTCCCATTCGTGTGGGAAGCGCTGGGTCGGTCTGGAGGGTGATGCTTAGCGTAGCGATAAGCTCCGATAGCTTTCTACCTCGCGCCTCCGGACCGGAGCAGCCCCATGTTACATGATATGTTGTTGGAATTCCGCCACACCAGGAGCAGATGCTGTCATATCTGTCGGGGAAGATGATGTACTCTATCAGCGGTCGCGAGGTCGTCAGCTTCGTTGCCGGCGATGCCGCAGTGACTGGGCACCCACTGTGCACGCACGGCACATCCTCTCTGCGCGAGGCGCTCGATGCGCGAGCGAACTTCCCGCACTAGTGGGGTGCCGCGGCCGTTGGGTTGCAGGCGGCTGAGGGCGGCGCGGGAGGCAGCGTTTCGATGGAGCCAAAATTCCAAAGCCGCTAGTGCGCTGTGCGATGTCATGGGATGTTAAAGATCCACAGGTGGTCTAAATTATTCCGGAGCGCTCCCCTACAGCAACACTCTATTTCTTCCTTCACTACCACTTTCCTCCTTTCCCTTACGGTGCGGTTTGGGTGTCCACCGAGATGAGGCAATTACTGCACCGCTTCCTTTTTAAAAGGCCTACTTTTTAAAGGCCAATTTTCATTGTACAGCACACGGCTGTTTTTTTTAATTGCTGTTCGTCGTCAACGGGGCAAAGCAAAATAAAGAGTAAAAATAAAATCTCCGCTTCGCCTAAATATCAGATTCTAATTTTACATTGATTAACACTTCGATGCATCGCCGCCAGTTCACAGCCAGCGTTGAATGCAAGCAAGGGTTCCACTTATGCGTTAAATTTGTTGAGCAGAATCCTCTTACTTAACCACTAATTTTTTGTGCGCTGCATGCATTAGCTAGCGGTACCTGATAATGTAAGCACCGTCTCCATTTTCGGTTTCGTTATCCCTTCCCTTACGGCGCGGTTCAGGTGTCCAACGATATATGAGACAGATACTGCGCCATTTCCTTCCCCCCCCAAAAAACCCAATTATTATTATTCTGAGGAGTTGTGTCATACGGCTGTTATTTTTCTGTGCATAAACACGACCATCAATGCTCATTTTGGTGTTCGCGACCAGTTGGTTTTGTACACATTGATTCCTGGTCTGGCGAACAAATAAACTTCCTCTTTTTGTATTTATTAAGCATATGAAGCTATGGCTGGCCAGCGTGTCTCCATAGACTTCTTTATTTTTATAATAATAATAATTGGTTTTTTGGGGAAAGTAAATGGCGCAGTATATGTCTCATATATCGTTGGACACCTGATCCGCGCCGTAAGGGAAGGGATAAAGGAGGGAGTGAAAGAAGAAATGAAGAATGAGGTCCCGTAGTGGAGGGCTCCGGAATAATTTCGACCACCTGGGGATCTTTAACGTGCACTGACATCGCACAGCACACGGGCGCCTTGGCGTTCTTCCTCCATAAAAACGCAGCCGCCGTGGTCGGGCTCGAATCCGGGATTTTATGAACTCTTCCGAAATTTGGGATCACTTAAGTTCACCTTGAAAAAATGGCGCGACACTTTTAAAGTGTCCCTGCGGAGAGTGGGATTTCTTGACGCACCATTACGCAGATATTGGCACGCTTTTCACGTGACATCGCATGCTGCTGTGTGTGACACGTCATCACACATAATAATTCCTGACGCTTATTAGTGGCCCTTAAAACTAGGTTATCTTTTGTTGTCTTTTGCGCACACTGCTGTGCGACATGCTTGTACAAATTCTCTGTTTATCCTCCTGAAGGAACATCCTAATTTCTGAAGAATTAGAGTGCCCGGCTCCCGACCTAAGGGACTCCGGTTCACTTCCGATTGACAACCTTTTGAAGCAAATGCTGTACTAGCCTAGCGGCGCCGATTTCGTTGCGCCTGCACGAATGACCTTGAACAGGAGGAGTGGAGCTGCATAAGTAACCACGTGACGCACCACGTCACTTACAGAAGCTGCAGTCGCGCTCTCCGCCGTCGTCGCGGCGGCTGCGCGCTGCCTATCCAGTGTCTCGCTATGGACGAAGCAAGTCAGCCGGACCCGACGTCTTCGAGAGTGCGTACTCGCAGGTTGTCGGGCCGAGTCTGATCACCCGGTCGACATTGCCAACCGTGCGAGGGATTTAGCGATCGACAGCGAGCGTAAACGCGCTAAATGGCCAGCAGAAAGCAAGGGAGGGCGGGAACTTCGCCTGGCTCGACGTCGAGCGAAACATGCGGACGGAAGACAGGGACGAGACTTGTTAGCAGCCGTAGCGGAGACTGGCGAGCTGCTGGAAGCGAGTTCTCGCAGTGCGGAATGCACAACGACCCACGTGGTCCGTCTGTCTGTCAGACAGTGCTTCAGCCACGAAAACCTTAGGGAGGGACTTCACGTTTAATCCTTGCCTTCGTTTCCATAACTAGGGTTAGCTGAGCTACGCCGCGACCATTTTTTTTTATTTGCAGCGAACGTGCTTTTCTACGTCACTACACCAAGTCCACGAATCTGGATTTCCCGTTGGCGCCGATGTGGGTCTTTCCTCCGCACGGAAAAATAATAATAATTATTCCTCCGCACGGAACCCGCCGCGGTGGCTCAGTGGTCAGGGTGCTCGACTACTGATCCGGAGTTCCCGGGTTCGAACCCGACCGCGGCGGCTGCGTTTTTATGGAGGAAAAACGCTAAGGCGCCCGTGTGCTGTGCGATGTCAGCGCACGTTAAAGATCCCCAGGTGGTCGAAATTATTCCGGAGCCCTCCACTACGGCACCTCTTCTTCCTTTCTTCTTTCACTCAGTCCTTTATCCCTTCCCTTACGGCGCGGTTCAGGTGTCCAACGATATATGAGACAGATACTAAGCCATTTCCTTTCCCCAAAAACCAATTATTATTATTATTATTACTCCGCACGGGTCCATTAGCGATTTTGCTTTAAAAGGTGGTGGTGAAATACTTAATTTAGCGAAGGCCAAAAAAGAAAAGAAAATTATGATGCCGCCGCTCCGTGGGTGGCCTTCCGTATACCGGTTGAGGCCTCCATGTCGTGCTTGGCGGCGACTTCTACTGCCCAGATCGTAAGCCGTAGTTGAAGATACGGCTCCGAGCTGTCCAAAGCAGCCTACCACAGCAGTGGACTGTTTAGGTGCCAGGAGGCGGAGGCCGAAATTGCCAACGAATGAACGCCGTGAGCGGACGCACTTCACCTCGGCTCGGTGGATTTTTACTCGGGATAAAGGAGGGAGTGAAAAAGGAAAGGAAGAAAGAGGTGCCAGAGCGGAGGGCTCCGGAATAATTTCGACCACCTGGGGATCTTTGACGTGTACTGACATCGCACAGCAGAAGGGCGCCTTAGCGTTTTGCCTCCATAAAAACGCAACCGCCGCGGTCGGGTGCGTTTTGTTTTTTCCACTCATCGAGGCTTCACGAAGCAAGCATTACATGTGGCGGTATGATACATGGTTGGCAGGACAAATCGCTCCTACTCAATCCACGCCCAAAAAGTAGTTCATATTCAGTGAACGTTACGTCAAGAGGGTCCAAACAGCGCCTAACAGCTTCTAGCGTGATTTCCAAAGCTGCCGTGCCGTTTTATACCGCTCTTTGTTTTCGTTAAAACACTCACAAGATTTTCAAAAAGAGCGAATGATATGTGGCGCAGAAATATGGTTTCGCGTACGCACTACTTCCGAAGCCCCCGTAGCCTTGCCTGCTATGTGTGAAAAGGAGTGTAGTGAAAATGAGTGGTAGGGGTCACTATGAAGCACCAACCTATCCTTTATTGTTCATGTGAATACAAAAATAATTGGAGGTGGTTTAGCTCTGTTTAAACCTAGGTGAATTGCGAAAGCTTCGTTTCCTCGGCACTTCGTATACGCGGCGTCTCAATCCGACGCTCTCGAGAACTCAAACCGGTCTCTTGCGCAGTTGAAGAGTCAGTCCGGCACGTGGCACGACTTCTAGCCGCATCTTCGTTACGACGCTTCTCGAGTCGTGCAGCGCGTTCTTCTAGCGTCTCTTGCGCGCGTTGTCTCTTCCTCGCTTCGTTCTGTGGTTGTTGCGTCTCTTTCGCGCTCTCTATAAAGACTACCAAAATTGGAGGACGCTTAAGCTTCGACTTTAAGAGTGAAACGCGACAGCGTATTGCAGCACTACCAGGGAGTCCACAGAACGCCACCGCCCGCTCGGCGCTACGCCTTGCCCGTTAGAGAAATCGCTCTGCTACGTACGGTGAAACGGACGTGCGGAGCGGCAAAACACGTAGAAGCGCAGCCAGGCGCCTTGCCGAAACGCACGGAACTCAAGTTGCAGTTGCAGTTCGTCGGCACATCGTTCTCGACAAACCCGATGCCACGAACGCCAGCATAGCTTCCGCGCCGAACGAACGGGCAGCAAGCCACAAGCTTCGGGGTGAACGCGCTTTGGATGTCTGCTGCGTTGTTCGCTTCTCACCGCATGATTCCTGCGGGCCGCACAGCCCCACTGCGAACGAACGAGACGAGCGGGAGGAGCTGCCGTCGCGGGCTATCTGTTGGGGCAGTGGCGTGCACTGCGAGGAAGAGGAGGAGCGAGGAGGAGAGATTTTTCGCTCGCGGTCAACGCCGACGACACCGGCTGTTCGGCGACACGGGGACGTTAACGCTGTCGCGTTAATATACTGAGGCGAAGCGCATATACATATAAATACCTGCGCACGGCGACACCTCCTCTCTCTCTACCCCAGCGGAGCACATCTTGTGGAGCAGGATGAGTTGTTGGGCAAGTTGGTTCATTGCAATAGGAAATTGCATTGAATCTGACAAAAAAGGTGGATTCGTCGTTCTGCCCTCCGGACTTTTCAGCGAAAAAGCAACTGCAGCTGTGCTCAAGAACATTAAAAAGGTACCCGTGAAGCGTTCTCGCGCAAAGCAAGCCGCAATCTCTTTATGCGATAAGCTAGAGCTAGCCAAACTGTCTCATGTTGTTAACAACAGCAAGAACGACAGCCTGTCTGTGTTTTTTTCCGCTAAAACGCACAAGGCTGATGTACCCTTCAGAGCCATTGTTAGCGAGAAAGGCACATGGCAACACGAAATTAGTACCTTTCTGCAGAAGCATTTGAACATGTTGCATATTGATGATCCTTTTGCCACGAAGAATTCAGATGTTTTTTCGCTTCTGCAGACAGTTGACTCAATCGGATTTGGACTCTCAGTTGATGTAGAAGATTTATTCTACTCCATACCTCACCAGCCACTTTTTGAATCAGTGCGTAGCTGCATTGAAGCTAATGATGTCATTGATTTCCAAAACTCAGCAGGCATTTCGGTAGACAGTTTCCTGGCTCTTTTAGAATTCTATCTCAGTGCCACTTTTATCACCTTTGACAACCAAACCTTTTTGCAGCGACAGAGAGTGGGCATTGGGTCGTGCGTGGCACCAGTTTTATGCAATATCTTTTTATCGAGTATTGACCGCACCGTGTATGGTGTACTTGACACAGACAAAGTAGCACACGTTTTCAGGTTTGTTGACGATTTTCTTGTGCTGCTGAAAGTACGAAATGATTGTATGTATGACGATGCCATTGCAGACATTTTAAATCTCTTTCAGAATAATGCCTTAGGTCTAACCTCTACACATGAGCTCCCTGTTAATAACACTGTGCAGTTTCTTGACCTCAAACTTACCTTTGGAAAAGAGCACGTTTGTAGCTGTTTCTGCCCTCGCACACAAAAACAACTATTACCATATGATTCAGCCCACTCTAAAATCACCAAAAGGGCCATTGCTAAACAGATTATTGAGCAATCTCTGAAGAAGTCATGTACGCATGCCATGCAGGCTAGCTTCGACATGCAAATTTCCAGGCTGAAAGAGGCTGGCTTCCCCGATGTGGTTGTGCTGGCAGTGGTTGAAACGCTCGAAAAGAGGCTAAAAGCGCCCCAAAAGTAAACTCTCAATATTGCCAACAAAGCTTCAAAGCCAGTTGTAATTCCATATGTTCACAGAACTGCACATAATCTGAAGAAGATAGCAACCAAGCATGGTGTCCCACTCGTTTTCTCGGCTCCCTGTAAGCTGAGTCGCCTTTGCGCCCGCATTGGGAGACTTCACGCCAGAACGAAGCAAGGTGGCTGCGGCGTGAAACACAAGAACCGCTATTTAGATTGCCAAGTTGGCGTTGTTTATCAGATTCCCCTGACATGCGGCAAAACCTACATAGGCCAGACGGGCCGTTGTTTGAACGTGCGAATCCGAGAACACGAAAGATCAATTAAAAACCAGGAGCAACGTCATTTACCCATGCACTGCTTAGAACATAAATGCAGGCCCCTGCTCCACCAAGTTAAGATCCTGCGCAAGTGCAGTAATGAAAAAGCACGTGAACTTCTTGAGTCATATTATAAAAAAAGAAGGGACAAGCATGCATCAGTGACACATCAGTCATACTTTACAATAGGGAGGCATGTTTTCTTGATAGTATGTTTAGGTGAGCCACCCCTTGGGTTTTTTTCTGATTTTGGGTTGTTCTTTTGTTACGCAGCTGATACCCTGATGCGCCTGCGCTCGTATGGTATGATATATAAGTGTTTTTTCTGCAATAAACCTCAGTTGTTAGTTTGCGCCTGTCCTGTCTTCTTACATGTGATTGTCTAAAAAGCGCAACCAATGTTTCCAATTACATCTAGTGGAGCGAGCGGTAACGGCAGCGGCGTCGATGGCAGCGCCATCTGTTGGAGCGCGGGTGCTGCGTTGCTAAGCAACGGCGGCTCAAGGTCGTTATCGGCCACGGCATACGACATACGGCTAAAGTGAGAGACGAGCCGAAATGGCTCGCTGGCTGCGTAATGTTGCTTTCGCAACAAAAAGGCAGTGGTCCTATCAGGTCAGAGCGGACCATATCGAAGAGTGCACAGGGAAGGAAGGAAACGGTGACTGGCAGGACGAAAGGTTGCCGGATTTCCGCACTTCGGCAAGGTGCGCATGCGCGCAACCAGCCACGGAGTATTGCTTTCGTGAGCTATTTCACGAAGCGAGACGCCAGAACCGTCTCCCACGGGAGGAGTCCGAAGACTCCACAAGGGCATCCCATGCGTTGTGGATCTTTGTGCCCATGCGTTGTGGATCTTTGTGTATGCAATCGCATGGCGGTTAATGCCGATTCCCCGCATTCATAGCTCTTCAATTCAAAATTTTAATATTTTAAAATCCCAAGAGCATCAGAAATGATTAAAGCAAAGTTAAAATTATATGGCAGTATACGCGTTTGTGGTAACGCGATAGATGAGCGCTTGCGAGGGTTTTCTTGTTCTTTTTTGCCAGCCATGTCGCATTACCCGGGACCCAGGAGTTCGCACGATCCTCACGTTTGCCCCCGCGAATTGATTCCTTGCTGGCAGCACTTAGCGCCTTCTTCAAGTTTGTGAAGCTTAGCCGGTTGTAAGCGCGTCGTGTCTCTCAGCCCTAGATACTGCACGAAGTTGTTTTTCAAAGCGACTGACGCTTGCTTCGCGTGCACATGGCAACTCTGGAATTGGTAGCCCAAGACAAACCTACCCCGCTTCTTTGGCGGCAGTTATGCCGAAGGTGACTTGCGGCTCATTTTACCCTGACAGTTACTAACCCTTAAAAAAATTTCTTCAGGCAGTCTATACATAGTTTTCATGTGACGTCACGCCAGCCGCTTCCGCCGGATGTCCGCCATTGCCGGGTACTGAAGATAGCTGGGCTAGACTGGCTGGGCTTGTGGCGCCTGCGCGTTCGTTCGCTGCTCTGTTCCACGAAAGACGATGGCCAACGCCGAGCGGCGTGATTTTGCCGCTCCTATTTCGACGACCTTGCGGGGCCTACGCGGGCTCGGTACGAATCCAAGGTGGAAATGTGCAGCGGCGTGTAGCCCTACACACTGCGCGTTGGGACGGACTCCGCTCCCGATGCCGACTTGCTGCGAAGCACGACGCACGTTGATATCATCAATTACCTAGTGTTGCCCACTAGCTACGTGTCTCTTCAGCAGATGAGTGCATGCAAGTCTCCTGAGGCCCATAATTGCTTCACCTGTGGACGGGTAAAAAGTTTGACTGCTATGCGAGTGCCATCGAAGCGTGTCGTCGTTCTGAGCGAGGCGAGCTTCCTTAACGTCGAAGCATGTGTGCGCGGAAGCGCACGTTTGTGTGTCTGTGAATTTAAAATATCGATTTGTACTCTAATATTTGTGGCTAATGTGCCGCCCGCAGCACGCATTAGAATTTGCGGTCGCTTTTTCGAATGACAGATACAAGTTCATGTATGTAGGGTACGTGCGAGTGCAAAATGATTGCTATTGAAATAAATGGAGCTATCGGCATACGCTTACAGCCTCAGATGAAATGCTTGAATTCACTGTAGCCTTAAAATTATCGATCAAATCCGTAGGTGGGTGTTTGACGTGCTCACATTGCAGTTGGGCAACTAGTCATGCCGTAGAGTCACGCATGCCACTGACCTGAAATGTCCGAGAGTATGAACGCGCATCCTTCATCAGCTGGTAACATTACCAGGCAACTGGGTCGCGAGGCAGTGGAGTACAGTATTTTTCCCGCGAATACACGCATCGCGTTAACTTTTTCGGGCGATAAAATGTTTCTGCATTTTGTTCCAATCAAAATGCGGCTGCCAGGGCCGGAATCGTACTAGCAATCCTCAGGTCAGTGACATCTTATGAAGGATGTAGATTGCTGTCCGCACCTAACTACTGGTCATTTTTTCTCAGGTCACCCATTCACAAAGGCTAAGGGAGGCACCACTGAGGTTTTGGGTTCTGGCTGAGGCTGACGAAGGCATCGTGACAGCGCACTGCACTTGCATGGCAGGTGCAGGCGAAGCCTGCTCTCACATTGGTGCTACATTGTTCACTGTTGAGACGGCAGTACGTCTCAGAGACTCACGGGTGTGCACGGACAACACCGTCTCAGCAAACACATAGGCAACGACGAGGCTCGTATACCAGAGTTCATTAGCAGCTGCAGCTGCCGCGGTAAACATCTCCGACAGCTACCGTATGTAGGCTAATATCAATCAATAAAGTTTACTTTTTCTTACATGTAATAAAGTGCCGACCGCATACGCGAACGTTGTCCAGGTTTTTCAGGTCTTTCCGGTTGATCCGTGCGAGCAAAAGGCTTCGGCGCTTCTCCGAAAGGAGCTTCGTGCGCTCGCACTGCCAGCAAATCAGTTTCGGTAAACCGTGAAGTCCAACGCCCGGCTCGGTGTTTGTTTTCTGCGCAGAAGACTTGCTTATGCTTGCGCAGCCGAACATGGAACACATCGGAATGATGACACCGCGCAGAACCAGAAATACGAACGCACGGACTGAATGCGTCCCATCTAGGTTTGCGTAGCTTGGCGCTCTGCGCCCGCGATTCCGCTCAGTACCTCAAGATGGCGCCACGTATCCCAGAAGCCCTCGTATGTGACGTCCGTGAAAACTGTGTATACACCGTCCATAGGCTTCTGTTTATAAAGACTAGATTCTCTAAACAAAAACAATAGAAGACCGTGTATGGGTAATACAAATCCCATAGACAGTATATAGACATTATATATATTTATGGCCACACATTTTGTAGACTTGTCTACCGAAAGTCTATAGACTATGAATGGACAAAAAGATATATCTACAGGAAGGCAATAGAGTCCATCAGAAGTATATAGACTGTCTATAGGCCATTTTTGACGGTGCGTATTTCGCTCCGCTTCCACACAGCCTAGCAATTTCTCGCAGGCATCGGGCGGCATATGAGCATAACGTTCACTGCCACAAATATGAGTAGAGCTGGCAGCTCCGTCTTAAAATCGAGTGCACTAAACAAAATTTCCGTAATACCGAACGAATACTTTTGAAAGAACACTGGGCAAAACTATAAAATATTTGAACAAAATAGAATAGTACGGTATTTCCTGGCTTCGTAGTGGCTTATCCGCTGGCGAAAGATGCATTTATTGCCAAGACATTTGGATTTCAAGTTGAAAAAATTTGGCTATTTAAGCACGGCTTCAACTTAATATATGGCAAAGGCTTTGTTAACATTGGTTGGATACGGTTTTGCGAGCTATATCGGCACGGTGATTAGAGTCAGCCTGGCGCCTGCAGCGAAGAGTTGACGCGCTCGGGCCAGCACGCGTTTCACCCATGGCGAGACTGAGTGACCAGCGCTGGTGTAGCAGCTGTTGAAATCCCTCTTGTCACGTGGTACCGCAGCGGCGAGGCTCCGAGCGAGTGCATCTGCATCACCTCTCTGCAGCGGATCACGCGGCGTGACGTCACAGGACACACCACAGCTCCGCCGGCTCACGGTCAAACGCGCGCCACATTTAATCCTGGCAGTTTGCCTCGAGAAGTAGAGCTTTCGCTCTAAAAGCTTTCTATGCCGCTACCATTCAGACTCGGTACTCTATGAATACGAAATACCCGAAACGCGACGAAAACGGACGTAAGCATGGACTCCGTTGTTTCAATGAGCGTGTGGTACATCGTATAACTAGCTGAAATGAGAACTGCTGCTGTCCGGACTTAGAAGTCTTCTATCATTCATAGCTAATAATAATAATAATAATAATATTAATAATAATAATAATAATAATTGGTTCTTGGGGGAAAGGAAATGGCGCAGTATCTGTCTCACATATCGTTGGACACCTGAACAGCGCCGTAAGGGAAGAGATAAAGGAGGGAGTGAAAGAAGAAAGGAAGAAAGAGGTGCCGTAGTGGAGGGCTCCGGAATAATTTCGACCACCTGGGGATCTTTAACGTGCACTGACATCGCACAGCACACGGGCGCCTTAGCGTTTTTCCTCCATAAAAACGCAGCCGCCGCGGTCGGGTTCGATCCCGGGAACTCCGGATCAGTAGTCGAGCGCCCTAACCACTGATCATAGCTAACGTCGCTGAGTTTACATTTCTGCAGTTGTGACGATGGATCGTGTCGTCGATCCCTACAACGTACTCCTAGCAATTAAACAGCGGCGTTCTCTTCAGTGACCTCAACCCCACACAGTGTGTGATGCTTATTAGGGCTAAAGCGGCGGTTCTAGCAGGTTAGTCCAAGCGCCAACGAGTCGGCAGTGTCATCCGAGAAGTGGACAGTATCGGCAGCAAGCTAACCTACTGGCGCAGCAGCTGTCACCGCCGAGCCACCGTCACGACTGATGAGTAGAGACTGGTCCGTATGAACATATTTAAATTGTGTAAAAATTAGAGATTATTGCGGCTACCCGTGTAAAATGAATGCGAAAGCCTTCACGCCTTCACGAAACTTGTCGCCTTTCAAATTTGGCACCACGGTTGTTTTTTCGTTCACTTGACTGATTGGTTATGGATTAATTCTGATTATACCGTCATTCCATCCCGGCAATCATTTCGAGTTTTCAAATTTTCCGCCACGCTTCGTTCTCGCCCACTCACCATATACCCGTACAGTCTAATTACCCGTTCATTACGTTTCGCTCCTCATTAAATACGTAATTGCCTCTAATTTATATTTTTTTCTATCTCCAGGTTACTTATCATCAGTTATCACTGGTCACGTTATTGCTTATTTCGAGTTTTCAAACTTGAGGTCACGCTTTGGCTCCCTCCACACTTCCGGTTTTTCAAACTTGCGGGGCTACACTGTTTTCCGGCGTTTTCAAATTTCGCGCCTAGGGCGCCCTAGCCATGCCCACTTTTCGACATTTTTGGCTCTAACTAATTAACTCTTCATCCGATTTCAAAATTATGTTTAGGGCGGCATCCTCACATCAACCTCTTTCGATTATATCCCCTCGTTTGACGCTATCATTTCTGAGTCGCCCGCATCTGCTGCCGACAAATTTTGCGGACGCGATCCCCGCCGACATAGCCTAGTAAAGCTTTCGCGTTAGTTGAAGTTCTCGAAGCGTTGGTTGAGCAGCCCACCTTATTGGTATGTTGACGAAGCAAACAGGCGTTCGCTAACGTGGACACTCGTGCAACATTAGCGTGTTTTCCTCGTCTCAGGTGCGTGCCAAGGCATGAACTTCGTGCAAAGAGCGCGTAGAGCTGCACGGAGTACCTGTGCGGCTCCACATGTGTAGATTGAGGATAGGCAAACACTAATCCGCGCGGCACGTAAAGCGACGTAGCCGATTGCCACCAAAAGACACCGAAACTCAGCTGGCCTTCTGTTGCACTACCAAAATAAGTTTTATGTGGCTTCCAGCATTAAGGTTGTCTTTCTCCGTCCTCGTCGTCAATGTACTACCGGTTGAAAAAGAAACATATATATTAATATCCAAACACGTAACTTCATGCACGTTTGTCAGCCTCTGGCATCCGCAGAATTTCCGGTATTACGTCATTGCACTTGTACCTGCGAGATTGGCCAGTGGCAGCTAAACCTGCATGCTAGTTCTTGCCCTTTTGTACCTTAAAAATGCGTTGCCTTCATTAAAGGTGGCCTTTTTGTGGCAAGAGCTGGTATTCTATCGATGGAAACAAATATCCTAAGCTTCCCTTTATTCATGTCAAAACTCTATTGCTTTAACTTTGTCGAAGACATAAAAACGTACCATACATCTCTTGGTGGTGAAGTAATCATCAACTACTTGGTGCGCAAGCCTACTGGAGCGGTTAGGCTTTTTCGTGAGCTCGCTCTAGTACTGCAACAAAGACGATACGTCCAGCGCCAGGCTTGCTTCTGGGCAGCTTTCTGACGTCAGAGTTTATTTGTATTGTCGCAGTTTTACACAAAGTGCTATTCTCTTTCTTGAAGCGTTTGCTGGAACTGGAATAAGTCTCTTTCATGTATCAATGCGTAAGCACCCCAAGATCAAATATTTTGATTTCGCCTCTGATATGGTTTTATTTTATTCTTTTTCGTCACTCAACTGAACTGGCGAACGCTGGCTGGAGCATTGCTGAGGAAAATAAAACAATGAAAGGCGACCGTTTCTACTTTTTCCTCGATATGGCAACATTGCAATCTTCTTCTATGCCGACGGCGACCGCTATGGCCGCTTCCAGCGCCCTCTTTCCCTCTGCGACGCAGACCGGACGGGCGTCTTCGATTGTGTTCGCCCGTTTCGATTTACTTGCGCCTACGACAAAATGCAGCTTATGACCATTGCCTTCGCTTTCCGTTCAAGCCGATGAGAAGAAACAAGACTTCGTATCTGCTGGTTGTTGTTGTTGTTGTTGTTAGCCTATCAAAAGATGGCACATATCCACTCTGGGGGATCGGCCAAGAATCGGGTGGCTATTCACCTGAACGCAGTTAATAAAAAGGAAAAGCACGTGGGGGCGCAACACCGGTGAAATCTTCCTCATGAACAGAAAAGGAATGAGAGTTTTGATTTCAAAATTATAAGAATAATAATAGAGGGATTAAATATTAATGATTTAGACAAAATGTAATAATTGGTAGAAAAGAAAAGGTTGGAACACTTAGCAAGGCAGCCGGAGAGATTCTATCAGGAAATTTAGAACAGCGGTACAAGCAGACCTGGTTTTGTGAAGCAGGAAAAGAACCGGTGTGGAGTAGCCGGAACTGCAAAAGGAGAACCGTAAACTTTGGGCCAGCGGGCAAATCGAGGCTCTTCGTACTGAACGAAGTACGCTGAGTAGGCGACCGAGCGTGTATTTCACGCACCGGGAAAGCAGTTCAGAGCATATTTTTTTTCTTTTTTGTGCCATAGGAGGCAGTGTGAAAAGGTGCTGAATAGTTTTGTCTTATTCCAACCACTTCCGTTGCCGAAGAAAGCAAAATAATGATGCCCAAAAATGGTACACTTTTCGTTTTAACGCGGTCTGAGTGAAGAGTGCTACATACATTTTTTATCGTTTTTTTTACCCTTTACCGAACATAAGAAGACATACTCATAAAAATATCGAGAAACAGTCCAAAATGGGCCTTCCTCTGTATTCGTGATTGAAATGGCTATGTCACGACAACAGAAGGCGTCCGATATCATAGAGAATGGCGACTTTAAGAGAGGGCGTCAAATGTTCCGTACTTTTTCGAAGCCATAGGTAGCACGGCAAGAATAACATGGTTTTCGCAGTCTCCTCCACCACCAATTGACTACATTCGACGCGACACTCGCACTAAGACAGTACGTACTAGGTTCACCGCTATAGACCAGGATGGGCTGGTGACAACTCTTAAGTTAGGCTACATGCAACATAAGTACCAGCGAAAGTGGAACATCGGATAGTTGCCGCCGTAGCTAAGTTCGTAGAGCACCATACACGAAATACGTAGATCTTGGGTAAAGATGGCACTGGTGGCATGTGGCGGTTTTTCTTTTACTTTCTAATCAAGTTACATTGCAGCCATGAAACGCCAATTATTTTCAAATATATTACAACGACAAATTAAAAAGAAGATGCTTTCCTTGGTACCGGAGACTGCTAGCTTTCTTGCTGCAGAGGAAAGGCCGACAACGGTAATAACAGAACGTCGAAGCAATTCTTAATTACCTATGCTAAGATAAGGATAATAATGGAAGTGCCGCGGGAATATTTGTTATCGAAATTTTTATAGGTCGGTTAGAAATCTGTAGAATGAATTAGGCCTTACATTCGCAAGAGGCACTGTAGTTTTCTTGCAGTAACCAAGAATTTCGCCGAAGGAATGAAGCAGCACAAAGACAATGTCAAACAAATGAACAGGAAACGGAGCGCGGTGGCGGAACACTGCGGGTGATGTGACCGCAAGATTGACCTTTATTGAATCACTTAGTTGGACAACAAGCAGACGCGGAGCGATGTTAGCCGGAAAACCAAAGCACCGGAAACATAACGACGAAGACAGAGAAAGACAAACACAAGCGCTGACTTCTACCAACTGAAGCCTAGTTTACTTCTTGCAAGCATTATATGCCTATGAGAAAAAAAGAAATGATGAAAGACATGATGTGTACTAAAGAATTAAAATGAATGATTCGGAGACAGAGAATAAGGGACTTATGAGGTGAGATAGTTTGGTTTAGTTTGGTTCATGGGGATTTAACGTCCCAAAGCGGCTCCGGCTATGAGAGACGACGTAGTGAAGGGCTGCGGAAATTTCGACCACCTGGGGTTCTTTAACTTGCACTCATATAGCACAGCACACGGACCTCTAGAATTTCGCCTCCATCGAAATTCGACCGCCGCGGCCGGAATCGAACCCGCGTCTTTCGGGCCAGCAGCCCAGCGCCATAACCACTCAGCCACCGTGGCGCCTAGCGGTCAGATAGTTAAGTTTCTTATTCAAAAGTGCGATCGAAGGCGTTCTTACGCAATTGGTTCCCCTCGTGCAGATGGTGAAAACTTCGTCAGTTCCTCTGGCTATTTTTTCTCCTGGTAGCTTCTTAGAGGCGCGTCTGGGGAAGCTTCGGGCTGCAATTTTCACACCGCTTGCAGTGGACCGGGAGAATTCTTCCTGTGCCGGCCTTCATTGAATTAACGCGCTCACATAACCGGTCTTTAGCGCAACGTCCTGTCTCGCAGACATGCGTGCGACCACATTCAAGCGATATCTCGTACACTAAACCTTTCTAGCAAGATACATAGCGGGTTTCATGTTTTATAGTACAAGACACTCGTTTTTGTTGTTTGCAATTCACTTTTTGGCCAAGACCGCCTAGCTTGCTTGGAGTCAAATTGACCACAAAATTTCACACGCGATTTCCAGCCTTGTTTACCCGATGGGAGACAGCATGTAAATAGCGAATTATGGCGGTCTTGACATTAAAATTCTCCACATTGTCGCGCCTTCTTTTGCCTGGACGCACTTCTCTCAGGAGCACTTCTGCCAGGTCCTTGAGAGACCAGGGGAAAACCCGCTGCTTCCGACCTCCTGGTTTGTAAATCTAAACTAGGGTCAATTTCATGTGGGCATGGTTCATCTTTGTGCGTCCCTCACTGCAGCCTTGGCGATTCTGCGATTTACTCTCTTTGAGTGCGCAGATTGGAAGGGTAGCGGAGATCTTTTTGAGCGATGAACGTACTTCCAGCACAAGTGGTGGACGTGAAAGATTAAAACTAAATCTCCAAATTAAGCTGATTACTGGTGAGTTCTTTTGTCAAGGTTTAGCCAGAGAGAGTCGTCTCAAAAATGGTAGAGTGGAGGTGAATTCGGTAACTATTTTGTTTCCTAGGCTGGCATTTTAACGGAATGAGGTAGTCGTCAACGTTCCGGATGATTCGTGGGGTCATTGAAGTGTTAAGTTTGTCATTTAAGTGCTTGGCTTGGCGCTCCGAAAGGAGGCCGCCGAGCACATGCGCTTTGTCAGAGCAAATGCATACTCCTTTTTTCTGGACACCTTTCTCTACCTTCTAAAATGTTACTTGCGGTCCACTTTGCTTCATTTTCAAAACAATGTTTACACCTACCCGCCGTGGTGGCTCAGTGGTTAGGGCGCTCGACTACTGATCCGGAGTTCCCGGGTTCGAACCCGACCGCGGCGGCTGCGTTTTTATGGAGGAAAAACGCTAAGGCGCCCGTGTGCTGTGCGATGTCAGTGCACGTTAAAGATCCCCAGGTGGTCGAAATTATTCCGGAGCCCTCCACTACGGCACCTCTCTCTTCCTTTCTTCTTTCACTCCCTCCTTTATCCCTTCCCTTACGGCGCGGTTCAGGTGTCCAACGATATATGAGACAGATACTGCGCCATTTCCTTTCCCCCCAAAAACCAATTAATTATAATTATTATGTTTATACCTAGAAAAAGGAGTCTTCTGGCACTGACACACTTGCCCCTTTTTTGTTCGGCTCTTTCGTTATTGCCCCCTATACATGCTTTATTACACCTTTGGTAAACATATTCATTTGTGTTATCAATGGTGGCGGGGCGGGGTACCGCATCCGCAAGACTGAACTCCGCAGCGGTTCACTTCTGAAAAGCTCAACCATGCTACGCGAAGAGGAAGCTGCATCGCCACCTGTCGCCCCGACGGTCATAACTGCGCGACTACGCAGCCCTGGGAACTTCAGCGGGACAGACAGTCTCAACACGGAGGTCTGGCTCGCAATGTACGAGCACGACAGTAAACACAAAAGGTGGGACCCAGCCATCCAGCTGGACAACGCGACCTTCTACCTGAAAGGTAGAGCGCGGGTGTGACGTGAGACCCATGAGGGCGAGCTCACCAGTTGGGAGACTTCAACTAGAGGCTCCCTGACCTGTCTCGACAAGCCGATGGGCCGACAGGTTGCGCCAAGAAGGATCTTGCGTGCCACGCCCTGACGTCCAGAGTCTTACGTACTATACATTAAGAATATATTAGCTCTTTCCATGCAAATCAACTCCACTATAACAGAGAAAGACAAAGTTATTCACATGCTAAAAGGCGCCAAAGTCGACGCCTTCAACCTGCTCGGGCACAAGGATTGTGGAATAGTGAACGCGGTCATCAAATAGTGCCGCCGTTTTGAAATAGCAAAGAGCCGACGGATTTCCGCACAGTTCATGCGGTTGCCGAATACGGCTTCGAAGTTGTCCTGCATAGGCTGGATCCTGCCTTGACCCCATGCCGTCATTCGAGAGCCTCACATGGCTTGTGCATCGGGTACTAGAGGCAATGTCTCTCGTTGCTCATATACAGCTGGCATCGAAGAGCATTCCTGTAGTATCTAAGTTTTATGAACATTCAGCTTCTGCCTTTCGTAGTGCCTTTTGGCTAAGATCAGAGCCGTCAGGCTGCTGGTTTTTGGAGAGGCAAACCCACGCGCCTGGAGCGTAGCGGTCTTTAGCCCCGCTCCCGGAAGGAGGCCCCCATCCCCCTGGAGGATCGTCGTCCCGGCACCGGGCTTTTGGCCGGTCGCCCGGGAATCCCGGCCGCCCAGCCTACCCCGGAGCTTGGTGGAGGTGCTGACCGTGCCCCCCCACCCTCTACGCGCTGCCCATCTGCTGATCCAGGTCCCCGGCCCGGCTCAAGCATGGTTTCTACCGGTCCCGCTGGTGGACCAGCTTTCCGCGCGCCTCCCCCGAAGGCGCACTGCTTCAACTTCTCGTTAACGACCGAGGCCTCGGCCGACGACCTAGTCGACGGCATCGAAGCTGTTGTCGGCCCGAAGGGGCTGGAGTCGGTCCAGCACCAGGGCGGTTGCAAGTTTTGCGTCGCCGTATTCTCTGCTGCGGCGGCTCACAAGCTTCTCGCAGCGGGTGCCTTCCTTGTGAACGGCACCTCAGTCCCGGTCTCCTGCGTGGGTCCTGCGGTCGTGAACGTCACGGTGTTCAGGCTGCCGCTCTTCGTAGGTGACGCCTCGCTCGCCTCGGCACTCAGCCCTTACGGGAAAGTGCTCGAGATCACCCACCCTACCCTGAAGGGCCGGCGGCATGTCGACAACGGTCAGCGGCTGGTCCGGATGGACCAGGCCGCGTACCTTCCGCTCGCCACCCCCAGAGAGGATCAGACTGCGAACCCCCCGGACGCCTCCCCCCGAGAGGAGCAGAGTGCGAACCCCCCGGCTGCCACCCCCATGTGCCACCCCAGCATGGACCCCACCGTTGACGCGCCGCCAGAGAGCTTCTCGGAGTTTTTCTCCTTTCACTCCCCTTCGTCCCCGGCCGCCATCTCTGATGCAACGGGCGCCTTCTCGCCCGAGCCGCTCGCATCTTTCTGCTCGGAGGACGACTCGAGCCAGGACTCTGAGTCCACCTCGTCCCAGACGGATCAGGACGGGCCGTCCGTGAGCGGTGCAGTGTTGCGCCTGACGGGGGACCTGACCTGCGAGCAGCGCCAAGCCCTCTCCACCTCGGTACACCAAGCCCTGCCCTGTCATGCGCCCCGCCCCCAGCCCAAGGGAGAGGAGACGCAACCAGCCGGTGGTGGCTTGTCGCCAACACCGGTCGCTACTTCGGCGGCGTCGAGTGGAACGCTGAGTCACCACGTGACGGTCAGTCACCCGCTCGATCTACGAGCAGTGGCCGAAATGGACACAGGAAAGCTAGCGGGGAAGCACGCGAGGGACGCGGATGATAATTCCGATGGCGCTGTCTCGCCTCAGGCAAAAAAGTCTGCCCCAAGCTCCGCTCTTGGCGGGGCTCCCTAAAGGAGTACTGTCACCGTCGACGCTCTGTATCAACATCATGGCGTTAGTTCACCTTCTCTCCCTGAATGTTCAGGGATTTAGGTCGCCGGACAAGCAGAGAGAGGTGATGCACTTCGCCCGAGCGCAGGGAGCCGACAACCTGTTTTTACAGGAAACTAACCTACGTTACCCACGAGAGGTCTCCGATTTTAAGTCCAGGTTTTGTGTTCATGCTTTTTTTTCGTCAACTACTTCTGTTTCGTGCGGTGTTGGTGTGGATTTTGGTTAACAGCTCTTTTCGCTCTGGCGCGCTCTGCATTTACGGCATTGACGGTCGCACACTTGCGGTGGATTTTTATTTGGGTAGCAGCCGTGTCAGGGCGGTAGTGGTCTATGCATCAGCCCGCCGTTCTGATTCGTCTAGTTTCTTTAATTTGTTAGATTCTTTTTTGTTGGACTGTTATCCTTGTTTTCTAGTCGGAGATTTCAATTGTGTTTTAGATCCCGTTCGTGATGTTCGCGGTCCAGGTCAGGGGCGACCCTACGCCGGGGCACGGTCACTGCGGGATATTTGTATTCAATTTTCTTTGACTGACGCGTGGGTAAAACTACATGGTGACAGTTTTGGTGCTACCTGGGAGAGGGGCAGGTCAGCTAGTCGTCTCGACAAATTCCTGTTTCCACGCGAGTTGGATTGTTGTGTGGTATCGTGTGGCGTGCTCGCGTTTCCCCCGGGCACCCCACGTATTAGCGACCATCGACCTCTGTCAGCAGTACTGGACTTGGGCGGTGGCGCCCCCCGTGTCGACGCGTGGCGTATGGATCCATGTCTGCTGACAGATTGGTCGAGCGTGACTTCTATTGAACAGGCGTTGGGAGGCCCGGTTGGAGACGTTGCAAGTGCCAACACCTGGGATGACCTCAAATCGACATGGCGGGCGCTTTTAGTTAGCGAAGGGCGCCAGCGCAGGAGGCGTATCTTGGAGGAGATAAACACAACCCTTGCCCGTATTCGCATTGTGCAGCGCGGCGCGCCGCTTACCTTTGCCATGCGCGATTACCTCGCCCTTTTAAAAGCGCGCTATCACATGCTTCTACGCCAGTCCTCGCGAGCCGCAAGTCAGGCACTAGTGCAGGGTAGACCTGTGTCCGATCCAACAGTGCTGCGGCAGGTGCGCGCAGGTAGTCTTGATGAGACACGACAGGTTCGCGTGGAGGAGGTCGTTTTGCCGGACGGTTCCAGGAGCAGCAGCGCGGCTGTCATCTCTGCCGTTTTTAAGCATCACTTCTCAGAGCTGTTTGTTTCTGAGGCCGGACGGTGGGACGCCGCCTCGGGCAGCTGCCGCAGGGGCCGAGCGATGTCTGCACACAGCTCGGCGCTCCGGTGAGCTCAGAGGAACTCTTTGCCACAGTTAAAGGCATGAACGCTGCCTCAGCTCCAGGCCATGACGGCATTCCCATTAGCGTTTATGCGCGGTTTTACACCGTTCTGGAGAAACACCTTCTCCAGATGGTGAACGCCTTCGTCAGGGACGGCGAGAGGCCGGAGTCCTTCAGAGAGAGCCGTATTGTGCTCATCCTTAAGCCTGGCTGGAGCCCATCTGACCCGCAGGCGTGGCGCCCGATCACACTGCTTAATGCAGATTACAAGATTATGGCGTCACTGCTAGCGGAGCTCATAAGCCCTGCACAGACATGCAGTGTGCCCGGACGATCGGTGTTCTCGTCTCTCGCACTAACGCGTGACTTGTTCACGTTCACCTCGAGAACGGGAATACCGGGTTGTTTCGTCTCACTTGATCAGGCTAAAGCCTTCGACCGAGTTGAGCACCGCTACCTTTTTGGAGTTCTCGGGGCTTTCGGCTTTCCGTCCGAGTTCGTGGCGCGGTTAGCACAGTTGTATTCAGGCCTTACAGCTCGGTTGTTTTTTAACGGTTCGTTGAGCGACCGCTTCAATATCGAGCGCGGCAAGCGACAGGGTTGTCCCATCTCGCGTTTGATATTCGTGTTGTGTTTAGACCCACTCCTGCGGCGCGTAACTGAGTGTCCATCGGTGCGCGGGTTCCCTTTGCCTGGCCAAGGTCAGGTGAAGGTGTCCGCGTACGCTGACGACGTGTCCCTGTTTTTGCGAGACGAGGACAGCTACGCAGCGTTCTTACGGCTTTTTGCGTGTTACAGCGAGCTGTCCGGCGCCCTGCTTAACAGGGGCAAGAGCAAAGCTCTGCGCTTTGGCGCTTTTACGTCAGACCTGCTGGGCGACGTTGAGTGGGTCTCGGCGGTTAAGGTCCTTGGCGTCGTGTTCCTCTCCTCAGGAGAGGTAGCTCGCGAGTCGTGGTCGCAGTTAAGAACGACCGCAGAGCGACGTCTCGCAGTGGCAGCGCGTTTTCGCTTGTCGCTGTCTGAGCGCGCTTTTGTAATCAGATCATCTGTGTGCGCGCCACTCTTCTACGCAGCTCGCGTCGCCTGTCCGCCGCGCACATTCATGCGTCGTTTGGCCACACTTTGTGGCGCTTTTTCTGGGCGGGAAAGACGGAGACCGTCGCTCGCGCGCTCCTCCGCCTTCCCACGTGCATGGGCGGGTTCAGCTTGCCCGATTTACGCACTATGTGCAGTGTTCTAGCTGTCCGAGGCGTCCGCGACCTGGTCGGCGTCACCGACTACCCGGGGAGGGGACTTCTCGCCTACCTTCTTAAGACATTGCGGCACCTCTTTTTTGGTCAGGTAACAGGTCCTTCAGCCGAACAGCCGCCGAGGTTTTTTAGGTATGTCTGTCGGGCGGCCGAGTCTCTCACAGCCGCTCTGCCCGAGGTCGACGTCACTAAGACACAGGCCTCCAGTGTTTGCGAGCTCCTCGCTATCCAGGAGGCTACTCCAGAACAGCTCGAACGGAGCAGGCGGGTGCGGTGGCGAGATTTGACGTCTGGCACTCTTCCACCAGACGTTCGTGACTTCGGCTGGCTGCGAGGCTGGAGGGTCTTGCCCACGGGAGTCCGTGTTGCAGCGTGGGGCATCGCCCCTTCTTCGCGGTGTCCTCAGTGTGGCGACACTGAAACCGTGCAGCATGCCATGTTTGACTGCGTGGTGGCTAGAACATTTTGGCGGCTCATGTCGCGTATGTTTTTTGTTTCCCTGAACTCCCGCACCCGGCCACGTGAGTCGTTTGTGCGGCTTCTGCTCTGTGTGGGTGCGTTTGTTTTGTGGCGGCAGAGAGGCGTGGCTTCCTTGCAGGGTCGACCTCAGCGGGCCATGTTCCCATTGTTGCTGAGGGTGAGAACGCGCCTTTTCGAACAGGCGTGCTTAGACTGGGTCACCCTCGACGAGGAAGAATTCCTGCGCCGGTGGAGCACTCGGTTCATCAATACAAGCAGGGGGCGCGTCACCATACAGCTCCTGCCATACTGACTGTGCTGTGCGCTCCTTGTGTGCGGCAATTGTGCGCGGTGTGTTGTGCGTGCATGCCCCGCGTGCTCCCCCCCCCCCCGTGCGCGTATGGACCCTCTTTTGAACTCTTTTGGACTTTTATGGCTTTTGTATTTGTGCATTTCATGCCAACGTGCGTTTTTGCATAAGTAGGTTGCCGCTAAAGCATGTCATTAGTTTATGTTGGGCGACATTACTCGCCGTTCTGTGCTTATGCTTTTGCGAGGGATACCAGTCCCTTTCAGGCCCGTGGTAAATAAACTTCTCTTCAATCTCTCACACTCTTTTGGACTTTCATGGCTTTTTCATTTGTGCATTTTATGCCAACGTGCATTTTTGCACAGGTAGCTTGCCGCTAGTCGCCAAAGCATGTCATTAGTTTAGGTTGGGCGACATTAGTCGCCGTTCTGTGCCTTTGTTTTTGAGAGGGATACCAGTCCCTTCCAGGCCCGTGGTAAATAAACTTCTCTTCAATCTCTCACACAGGCTTTTTTCCGGCAAGAATTCGCCAACCTCCGGATCCAACTTGTTTGCTCTATCAGTTCCCCAAATGCTTGCCGCGTGCCCCCGGTGCTCGGTTCTGCACATCTGAACTACCCTCGCCGCAGCCGCCACCCAGCCGATTGAAGAACACCTGACGACAGGCCACTCTTTTTTAACTGCTCGCGCGTTGGCCACCTCTCTCGATACTGCCGAAGGCCATCATCATCGATCTACAGCCGCTATCCGGATTGTACCTACTCCCGCCGCTCTTGCTCGTCCTGTTCACTGCGCTTTTGAAGCATCGATGCTCAGACCCTCTTCACCTACCGCTCGCCGTCACTCCAGAGCCGGCGTCGATCTTCAACGCCTTAAACTCCCCACCGGACATCTTCGGCCCTGTATACACACCCCCGTTCGGAAAACTGATGCCTCCTTCATGTGGAAGTTATACCGCTTTGATGACCCGACACGAAAATCCTCCTCTAACTCTCCATGCGCGATGGAAGATGCTCAGCATCGTGTTGGCGGATCCCAAGTTACCGCCCTGATTGACACAGGAGCGCGTCTCCGTCATGAATGCTCGTCTTCGCCTGGTCGCTGATAGCGGTACGTATGCCGTCATTACGATCTGTACTGCAACTGTTATAATTGCCGGCCTCCATACTTCTGTTCTCTTTACTGTCCTTAAACACTGAGCTCGTGACCTCATCCTCGTGCTCGACTTTTTCTGCAAATACTCTGCCCTCATCGATTGTGGGACAACTGTCGCACTGCGCGCCCTACCTCTTCCTCTGGAACCACCGGATCCTGTTTTCCACCGAATGCGCACCTTTGACCTGGTCCGCTTAGACCCCGAAGCCACCACTTGTCTCTTTTACATCTGTCCCATCAGTTCTTGATGACAACAGCATCATTACTCCAGTCCTTAATGTGCCTCTTTTAAAGAGTGTTGTCCTTAAGCACACACCAGTCGCTTTCATGACAAACCAAGTATTACTTCCAGTCATCAACTTCTCATCTTGTATACGTTCAGCCGCTCCAGAAAGGTATCTAGCTTGCTGTCCTGCCCCCATCTACCGAAGGTGCGTACCTATCTCGTCTGAATTCCTTTTGTCTCTCGTCCTACTATCTAACGAATACGCAGATTGCTTCTTACCTCTTCTTTGTGCAAGCTTATGGCCTTAGATGTCTTCTGTCCCTTTTAGCCGCATATTTGACTTTGACGGCCGCTCTTTGGCTGGGACCTAGTTTGTTGAGCATCGCATAAACACCGGTGACGCCGCACCTCTTCGCAGACCTCTGTATAGAATATCCCGCACAGAATGCAACGTCATAGAACAGGAGGTGGACAAGCTGCACGCTAAAGACACCATAGCGAATTTTTCGAGCTCTTGTGCTTCACTGGCTGTCCTGGTTAAAATTAAGGATGAAAGGTGGTGCTTTTACGTTCAATACCGGCACCTGAACGGAATCACGAAAAACGATGCCTATCCTCTCCCCAGAAATGATGATGATTTGGATTGCCTTCACGGAGCCATATAGGTTTCTTCCATCGATCTGCGGCCCGTGTATTGGAAAATCGCTGTTGATGACAAATGCCCTGCAAAGACCACGTTTCTCACACCGGACGGCTAATATCAGATTAAAATTGCGTCATTCGGTCTCAGCAATGCGCTAGCTGCCTTTGAACGTATACGGATTTCCTGCTTCGCGGCTTGAAATGGTTGACATGTCTATGTAGCCGCTAGGTTGTGGTTTCAGAGCTTAAATTTCCACCGCGGCTCGAAAGAATGACTAGCATTCTTTCTGCCTTCGGCAGACGTGTCCTGTAGCTGAGAGCTTTCAAATGTCAATTCAGTCCACGCCAAGTCAACATTCTCGCACTCCTTTTCGACGTTTCAGTAGTCTACCCAAGACCTATTAAATTCGAAACCTTCAAGGACTTCCCTATTCCCCAGTCGTCTCTGGATGTGCGGAGCTTTGTCAGTCAGTGCTCTGATTTCTGACGTTTCATCAAAAATTTTGTCGGCATCGCACGTTCCCTTACCGACCTCCTTAAAACACCGATTTTACCTGGGGCCCTGCCCAAGAGGAAGCCTTTGTTTCGCTAATCTACACGCTAACTCAGTGCATGCTTGTGTGCATGTACTACCAATGTTGCTTAGTTGTATTGGATCCTCTCCTATGTAATGCCCGAAAAGTCCTTTAGCAAAAATAAAAGAAATGAAATAAATGAAACATTGGCCCATTTCGACCCGTCGGCTTGTTCGTTAGGTGTAGTGCCTCCAAGAGAATTCTTACACTACTGTTTACAAGGAAGGCCGCCTACATAAGGACGCCGACTGCTTCTCTCGTTGCCCTGTGGAGCGACCAGATCCTGGAGACAATGATCTCATCTCTTGCCTTTTCGCTATCTCTCATTTGCTTAACATCGGAGACGAGCAGCGCCAGGAGTCGTCCTTGCGTCAGCTCATTGGCCGCCTCAACTGGGCTAACCCAGTTGCTTCACTCCAGCTCTTTGTTATTCAAGAGCGCATCTTATACCGCCGCAGTCTTCGTCCTCACGGACAACGCGCCTGGCTGTAGTTCCCCAGCGTCTCCGCTCATGTGTCTTTGCTGAACTTCCCGACATGCCGATCGCTGGCCTCCTGGGTGTCTTCCCGCGTGTATGATCGGGTACGACGACGTTTCTTATGGCACAGTTTATGCCGTATTGCTCGTCGTTACGGTGGCAGTAGCGGCCTATTTCGACGCAAGAAGAGGCCGTCTACGTTCCCTACTGGCCTTCTTTAGCCTGCAGGTGTACCTCTGGAGCTCTCTTAAAGAGCTGGAATAAACCGCCTTGTACCTTTTCCGACGTTCCACTCCGGCATCCGTTGGATCGCTGTCGCAACAGACTATGCGACTCGGGACGCTATAACCCGTACATTGCCAACAAGTTGCGTCCGCCGCGTTGCCGATTACCAGTTCAAGAATGCCATCCTACACGACGGCGCTCCACACTCATTGCTGACGGTCCGCGGCCGCTACTTTTTGTTCAGGGTAGTTGAGGTAGTTGACATACACCACTCCTGTTCCACACAAGCTTACCGAGCGCCTGGATAGAACTCTGACTGACAAGCTGTCTATGTACGTCCCAGCCGACCACCATGGTTGGGACACTGCCTTGCCCTATGCAACCTTCGATTATAAGTAGTTGCGGCCTGGCACCACCGGCTATTCGCCTTTCTTAATTACGTTTGGTTGGCATGCTGCACTGCCTGTGGATACAGTGGCGCATCCTTCTACGACCTCGGCAACTCAGTAGATGCGTTACGCTGTCGCCGAAGTTACCTGGCCCGCCAAATCACCCGCGACCGCCTCGCCGCATCGCAGAACTTCCAGATGTGTGTTAACGACCACCGGCATTGGTCAGTATACCACCCACCCGAATCACCTGTTCCACTTTTGGTATCCTCACCTTGTTGTACTCTCCGATAAACTTCATCGCCAGTACGGTGGATCTTACCTTGTGCTCCGTCAAGTGACCGACATAACTTATGAAATTGGCCCCCCTCCCCTTCCCCCGTAGATGGTCCTCCGACATCGTTAACCCACCCTAAGGCCTTGACGTATCAGAGATAAGTTCCGCCGTTAAGCAACCCTAAATCATCCTCGTGCAGTAGAAACCCACTTGTGGCCGCATCGTTTATGTGGAAGTCGCTTCTCATTGACGATGCTCTCGTTTTAAAGGATCCCAAGCGGATGTATGGTAGGTCAGTTATGTTAACAGAAATAACCAAACGCTTCTTGTGTACTTCCTCAAAAGACATTGAGCAGGAACCCCATCCAGTTCATGCGTTTTTTTCTGTCAGCTTCAATAAACACAGTCACGATGTGCATATTGCCATGCTAGTAACCGATCTAGTGGCGCCGTACTGCAGCGGAAGTCTATTCTCTGGCACTTGGCAAGCCTCGGACATGCTAGAGGTTTGTCATCCTCCTCTTTCAAAATCCATGCTGTCTTGTGCATCCCAGCACGTTCAAGTAAACCTGGCCTGTATTCGTAAACTTGTTTTCTGTGACAGTATTGTGTTATTTTCTCTTGTTTTCAATCTCCGCGAGCAAGAATACTAGAAAAGAGCCCACAAGAAAGCCTGCCGCCGTCAGACTTGCTGTTCACGACACATTAGGTCGCTTTTCAAGTATGAAATGCTTTATCTCCCGTTCTTGACGTTGGCGTCGTAACGGAGAGTTAACATGACTGAAAAAAGGAAGACGAAACGTGGAGAAGAACTTAAACTTTGGCGAAAATTTGTCTGTCCGTCTGTCCACGCAAGCATCGTAGCCGCATGGGGATAGAATCTAGCGCACGGCGTATCGGATGCTACTTCCTGGATCCGCGAAGCGTTCGCTCTGTCCTCGCGACTTGCGAGAGCACCGCGACTAGTAGTGAGTATTACGCTCGCCCGTTCGCAAAAGCTACTGCGGCAGTGACTGTTTGCACCGGGTTCCGCGCTGCGCCGAACGATGGCGCCATGGTTCCGCATAATGCTTTGCACTCTCCTGTCTGAGCGACGCTGCACATGAATAGTTGCGTCTTGCCGAGACGCAAAAGTGCCCATCCAGCAACCCAGCTTATCAGCACAATACTAGAAATGTATTGGCAAAGGCCGCTCCTATACAGGACCAGAAAAACCATCAGTTTCCAATATTCGGCTGATTATTTATGCTGTTTGGGGCGCTGTTACGATCTCTGCACGTTAAAGATTCTCAGGTGGTCGAAACTATTCCACAGTCCTTTACAACGGGACCTCTCTGTCTTTCCTTCCTCCACTCCCACCTTCCTCGTTTCTTTCACGGCGCGGATGAGGCCTCCACCGTCAGGTGAGACATTTAACGAGGCTCTACACAATTTTTGTTACCTTGCCTTTGAAAAAGGCTCTGTTTTTGGAATGTGCTAATCCGCTTTGTACTGCAAAGTGCTTCATGCCTACGTCTGCTATCGACCATGGGAGAGAGGGCAATTTTAACTCCTTGTTCAGATAAAAGACGAAATCTTTATATCCCTATATAAAGCATCCGCAGCGTCGTGGATATGCTTAACCCTGAATAACCAGCTTCGAGTCGCAAGTTTCGTCATCGATTACAGATCGTGAAAGCTGTACTTAAGGATACTTTAAGGAAAGGGATGCGCAGGAAATAAAGCAAAAGGCTGCGTCATCAGTATCAATAAATTTCTCTTGTAAATAAATCACCTTAAAAATTAGTGGCTACAGTTGAAATGGTGATAGCTTTTTGTCGGGACTATGTTAGCATGCAATAGATTTCATTTCGTTATCGATAAAAAATAAGTCGACTGCTAGAATATTTTGTTGCAAGTGGAAATTTCTGGAATTTATTGGTCGTGTTCAAGTTGAACTTAAGTTTAGGTAGTATGAGAGATTATAGTTAATAGTAACCAAACACTGGCGCGAAAATTTGTACAGCTTGCATGATCATGCTCATAGCCGCCGGTACGCGCATCTATATCTTTATTCCTCGCGAGAGGTGTTAGAATGTTTCAGTCGCGCGCAGCTAGATCTCCCTTGTACGAGATAATCGTAGGTGATTCCCGTCACTGACCTCCAAATTTCATTGCCACCTTTACAGCGACTGCGGCCGAGAGAGGACACGTTTCTGCTCGGCAACCACCGAGCACGTGTGTTCCTATCACCGCCGCCTTGCTAATATGTTATTGTGGGCAGCTGCTGCTGCTGCTGCTGAAAGGAAGAATGAAAAGAAAAGTGGACAGGGCTGTCCACGGGCTCAATCCGAGCCACAAACACTGCCACGTGCAGAAAGTAGGAGAGAGAGTTGAAAGAGAGGAGAGCGAAGAGTGAAAGAATAGACGCGTGCTATAATGCCCCAGTACGATCCCGGAGGCAGTGCCATACCGGGCCAACGAGAGGTGGAGGTGAAGGTGGAAGTGAAGTAAGCTTGAAGCACTCCGCCACAATTCCAAAAGTAAGTTTAATATCTCGGGTCCAAATGGGACCCGTAGCATATATAAAATCATGTAGCAGATATAGGATTGTGGGCACAGGTGAGCCGCAATAAGTAGTTCACCACGGCGACCTATCCGTTCGCCTGTTGTCCCTGCCACTGCCGGCACCAGCACGTTACAATATTCTTCAGCAATCGCATAATGAAAGCTTCGTGAAGAAACCTGAGAAAAATGTTCGCAGAAGTATTAGCTGCAAAAGCACAATCATGTATTCAAAAAATTCCAAAATTTTATTTATTCTGTTTACTTTTTAGCCTTCTTCTAACGGCTGCAAGGAAGACGGCGCTTTAAGTAGCAGTGAGAGAATGCATACTTATGTTGAGCTTAGTTTAGATTACGCGGGTTTAACGTTCCAAAGCGAACCCGGCGATGAGGGTCGCCATAGTTAAGGGCTCCGGAAATTTTGACCACCTCTGTGCACTGATATCGCGCACTATACGGGCCTCTGAATTTAAGCACTCATCAAAATATGACCGCCGCGACCGGGATCGATCCGGCGTCTTTAGGGTCAGCAACCCAGCGACATGTCCACTTATCAATCGCGACGGCGCATAGTTATGCTAGTGAAGCGGGGCTATAAGCGTAAATCTAGAGCCGAAACTGCATTTCCTGCAATTTTTAGCGTTTTATGTGAGTGTATGCACTCACTGAAAACGAAGAAATAATTTTACAAAATGAACTTCATCCTGTAAGCTTAAATTTCTTCTTCCACTCCTGTAACTTCAGTCTGCCGTTCTGCACAGTTAATATCAGGAACTGCTGCCATCTAATTCTGGGGAAAAAAATGTGCAGAAGCGTCACAAAAGAAATACAGCAGTTGGAACTATTTTCGACCACACTATGAAGTTTTTTAACAAATATTTCTGGCCTTTTTTTGTGCCAAATTTCATGATGTGCTTTGAGTACGGCTGCTGCGGCGTATTTTATTACTATTTCTTATAAATGCCCGCCGCATGGTTTCAGTGATTATGGCGCTCGGCTACTGACCTGAAAGACGCGGGTTCGATCCTGGCCGTGGTGCTCGATTTTCGATGCAGGCGAAATTCTACAGGCCCGTGTACTGTGCGATGTCAGCGCACGTTAAAGAACCCCTGGTGGTCGAAATTTTCGCAGTCCTTCACCACGGTGTCTCTTATAGTCTGAGTCGCTTTGAGACGTTAAACTCCACTAAACCAAACTTCTCTTACATCCGAACCGACCTCAATGACGTATTCCTTTGAACAAAAGGTGACGTAAAATGATGAGTGCTAATAATTTCGTCGCATGGCAAGTGACCAAATTTAAAGCTGTTCTTTTCGGGCGTACACGCTTCGAACATGTGATTACAGCGGACGCGGTTATCACTGCGGCGGCGCGGAAGTAACGCAATATCAAACTCGGTGACATAAACGTAAAGCCTCAGACAGTGGAAGATAACGCCTCAATATATATACAAATGTGTTGCTGACAGAACCGGCAGGTTTTCTTCTGGATAGTGCTGTCGCATATCGTGCCTTCGCTAACCGAGAATATGCTGGGTGATAATGGTTGGCCAGCACACTCGTTTACTACCCCGTCGGTCACCGGAATCGCAGTAGGTGCTTCCGCAGCAGACGAACCAGACTACGGATGCCTTCCAAGAAGGGTGTGGACCACCACCCTGCTGAACCTTGGTGTGCAGTCACTGCTCTCCATTGCTGCATTGGGCCCAAAGTTTGCCTACCTCAACTACAGTGGCAATGCTTTGAGGATTGTACGATGCGGCACGGCCAACACTGTGGACGCCCTCACAAAAACCCTGGACTGGGGGCAAAGCCAGCACGTGCGTGTTCTGGACCTCACCAACTGCTTCTTGAGCGACCCGGACGTTCTTCTGGATTGCATAGCCATGTGTCATGAATTGGGCGAGCTGCTCTGCGTTGGCTGCCTGCTCGACGTGCGACAGCTCTTACGAATCGTCGCTGAACGCTTCAGCAAGCTTGAACGATTGGAGTTCTCTATGTTCTACAGCGATTCCTTTCAATGCAAAGAACGCACCTTGTCCTCCGACTTTAGAAAAACCTCTAATGCAAGAGCTCTAATACTCAGGAATATGTACGTCGAGGTGCATTCCACTCGGCCCGCGGTTTTCAACCTCCTGTTTCATTTCCTGAAACATTGTCTCAGTATGAGCAACCTTCATGTGCACACACTCCATGGTGTTCACACGCTGTTAGTTCGTACGTACGCGCAGCTTGCAAATGACGCGCAATACCGTCTCCAAGTGTTCACGTACACAACTGAGGAGAACGTTGAGGAAATGCGCCATGAAACCAAGGGACTTAAAAAATTTGAGAACCCAATCGTCGCCATGATCACTGTCTGCGGGAATGAGATCTTCTTGCCGGGGCTAAGATCAGCAAGTGCTATCGGCGACAGACCCCGTGTACACTGCTGCACTGCGCAGGTGGACAGGACGAAGCAAATGCTACTGATGGTGAATGCTACCGCAGAAGCCGCTGGCAGTCTAAGGCAAACAGCGGAAGGTAACTCCTGGAGCCACATCCGACACCTGACGGTGGTTTCTAGACCTACACCTGCTGATCACCCGAGGAATGCACCATTAACCTGCGCCACACCAGACTTCAAGGACGACCTCGTCAGCTTTTTCCAAGCCTTCAGGGCCATCACTGAACTTAACATCAACGCCTTCCACTTCTCCAGAGACCTCAGCTTCCCTGGCATTGCCGAGCTGTCACATCTAATCCATCTTAGTTGTCTGTCTGTGGCTACGTGTGCGCTCAGGGGTAGTAAGTTCTCGATTGAACAGTTAGGGTTCTCTTGTCCTAGACTGGAGGAACTGGACGTGCGCTCGAACCTTATTGGTGACCCTGCTTGGCCCTGCTTGTCTTGTCATAGTAAAGACCCATTTGTGCTCAGTCCACACTGACTAGTTGTGTTGACCTAGTTAGGGGCGCAGGTCTTCAGACCGTGACCCTGTATAAGGTGCCGGGCTTGTATTCCTTCAGATTCCTGCCGGCGTGCCGCGACACAGAACTTTGCCTTTCTGCCATGGACGCTATGAGCGTCACTCGGTTGATAGAGCTGGCAGGGCTACTGTCTGTAAACCCCAACCTCAGTAAGCTCACCATCGAGCACACGCAGCTAGTTCTAGACTGCTGGATACTGTGGGCGGAGCTGTCGAAGCTGAGAAGGTTACAGTTTCTGAGTCTCCTTTCGCACTGCCGAGCCTCGAAGATGGTTGTGCCAACTACGCCTCATTACTGCAGCGCAGTCTACCCTTGCTGGAAGGGTTGCACGTGCACTTTCTTAGTCGTGGAATGAGCTGCATTACCTGGATCACGACCAAAGCAAGAAGTGAAAGGTTGAGCAACAATGTTTCCGAGGTGCCTCAATTCCGGAAGCTTGACAGCAGCCCCTGAGTCCAGCATAGCATGCAAACCTTCATCGGACTCCAGAAGCCCAGGTACCGAGGCTGCTGCAACTTCTAGTTGTTTTCAAGTCGTCAACAGCAGCGACAACAGTCCCTGTCTCGATTAATCGACGAGAACTCTGAACATTGTACGATTTCTGTCTGGGAAAGGCTGCCTCCAGTGTTTTCTTATCAAAATGACGAAGCCAGTGATCAATTTGGCTCTAATCTATCTTATGTCTTGTTTACTGTTATAAATTTTTTGAAATCACATTCGTACTCTTCTTGGGTGTCTTATTTCCTAATTGTGTATCCATTGTACCTGCACGTACGTATCCCAGCGTTTTCATAGATCGATGATAGAAAATCCTTTAACCTGCGGTATTAGTCTAGCCTTAATTTTGACCGGGAAGCTGTGCGAAGAACAAAACTCTGGAAATAAAAGTAAAGGTTCATCTAACGCTTTGCTTCTGAGCGTCCTTGATCCTGCTAACAGTCTATACATGATTTTTTTTCTTTCCTCACCTGCACCTTCGAAAATACTGGGAGTACCCCTGCTTAAGGTATATAAAAGATACGCCCCTGCATTTCCTGCTAGGCACAGTGTTTCGGTATCTACACGTGCTGCTCGTCGTGAAAATGCGGATAAAGCTTCGACGTAAAGTTCTCCGAACGATGGTGACTGCATTGGAGATAAGCCTCATCAGTGCTTTGACACCAGAAGATAATAAAGTATTGGAGGGTTTAAAAGATAGGTGAACCATTTTTTTATCGCTGCGTTGCGTCTTAACGAAAACACTGATCGGCTTAGGCGGTTTTTTTCATAACCTCTGAACTGCTTAAAGAAGCCATGGCAGAGCTCATGAACAATGCGATTGTAAAAATAAATGAAAAAATATTCTTCATGCTTATAATTACAAAATGTGTCATGTAGGCCAAGCATATGGCTATATTATCAGGCCAAGCGGAGGTAGCGTGCGAATAGGACACCCGATTAGTTCAAAGTTGCGCTTAACAACGCTGAGCTCATTCTGCACATCATGCCCATTGAAAGTTTCACATCAGCTTGGCTGGCTTCTATTAAACAGCGGCTATCTGATTGCCGCGCAGAGGGTTCTCAAGAGGGCGAACGGGATGGCTACGTTGGTTACGTTAACATTGGTGAAGCAAAAAGAAGACTACATGATGTCTTTTGTCTTTTTCTTTCTTATTGGGCATGCGACCATGACTAAAAAAGTGCGTATCTGATGCTGCGAAGAGAATTGGCGAGCTACGTAAGAAACTTACATGCTTACTTTTTTATCAGTGGCTGCTGCCAGCAAAGCTTGAACGTAAAGATCCACGAATAGGCCAAACGCATTTCGCGCACGCTGGTTTCTGTGAACTAATCAGCAGTAGAAATACGTGCCTCTGAGTTCGCAGCGTTGAGGATGCATTCTCGGCGAACACTTAACAGCCATGGTCCATTCAGTGCTTCTGGAAGGTGTGAAGCCGTCGTCCTTTTCATTGGGGCACATAATTCTCATCCCCGAGCCAGATATGCCCCTCTAGGACAGAAGTTCATGGAGACCAATAACGTTGATTAACACATACTACAAAGTGGTCGCTGCGGTTTTAACCGACCGTTTGAAGCCGTGCTTAGGCGACGTGGTCAGCCCGCTCCAGAGCTCGTCAGTCTTCGGTAGATCAATCTTCTCTTCACTGGCTCTCACACGTGACCTTTTTTCGTACGCTCAGGCAAAAAAAACTGAATGGTTGTTTCATCTCCGTCGATCAAAGCGAAGCCTTTGATAGAGTGGAGCATGAGTACTTGTTGACAGTCTTGTCATGTCTGGGCCTTCCTGACAAATTTACTAACATAGTAGGTGCTCTATATTCCGGGCTGTCTAGTCAGCTGGTTTTGAATGGGGCGTTGAGCGGTTAGATTTGCGTGCCGCGAGGAGTTAGGGTTGTGCCCCCTGGCCCGCTCTCTTCGTGCTCTCACTGGACCCCCTGCTGCGTGCAGTTAAGGACCACCCAGCTATCCGAGGTTTCCCCCTTCCGGGGAGGGAAGAGTTTCTGTGTCCGCTTACGAGGACGACATCTGGCTGTTCTTGCGAGATGCGGAGAGTTTTCTTGCCTTCTTGCAGGTTTCCAACGAATATGTGGCACTCTCAGAGCCTGAGTTGAACACCATGAAGAGGCAAGCACTGAGCTTTGGCACGTTTCAGGAATCGTTGCCTGGGGGAGTCAAGTTCGTCGATGTGCGAGTGCTAGGAATCGTTTTTAAGTCAGCAGGTACGTGTGTCGTCAAATTCGTGGGACGACGCCATGATTCGAGCGTGACGGGCCTTAGACTCGATTGCTCACCTCGAACTTTCTTTGAATGCCAAAGCACTGTTCTTTCGTACCTGCGCAGCTGCGTACGCTTGTTTCGTTGCGCGTATTACTGCGATGTCGCGTCGCGTGGCAGGGAAGCTGAACTCGCTCACAGGCCAAGTACTGTGGGAGTGGCAGATCGGGCTAGTTGGTAATTTTCCATAATGCGATACAGCGCGAATAAAGACGGGGACGAAGCGAGACAAGACACCACAGCGCTGACTTCAACTGAATTTTTATTGCGGAAAGGGGATATTTATACAGGAAATGGAAGGAAACACATGATGCCGCTACTGCTGGAATTGATACGCGGGATAAGATATTAAAAGGCGAAAAGAAGAGGCTGCAACAGCGCACAAGGATGACTGCTATTAACAAACAACAACGCAGTGCAAGTCAATGATGAACGATAAGACAAGGCACCGGCATTTTGCAACAAAAACACAAAAACAAGAGCCAAAGGGCCTTAAACCGCAGTACAAGGCGAGGAATGAAACTAGGGAGCAAAAAGCAGGGCACTAACAATTTTCTAGGAGAAAATAAAGCCAAAAAAAAGGGTAAAAAAGATCTAAAACCGTGCGAGAGAGACTAAAATTGCAGGGCCAAAAGGGGCAAATAAGAGGCTGCTCATGACATGGCGGCAAACACACCTGAAATCTACTAAGAGCCAAAAGGTTCTAAAATCGCTGAAAATCAAAACCGAATGAAGAAATCACCTAGATGACATCTGGCTCAAATAATCTACTTCTCGTTTCGTCAGGGCGATCGAGGGAGAGCTGACACAGTCCTCTCCTAGTTTCAAGATGTGTAATGCCTCCATGATTTCGCGAGTGCTTTGATGGGCATTTTTATCCAGAACAGTGCAATTTTGAAACAACGGCTTGCAAGGGCGAGACGGACACTTCAAGCAATGCACTCCCAGGTTCCTCTTTGCTGTGTTGCTGACGTCATTAGAGTGCTCCATCAGTCGCTCATTAAGGCACCGACCAGTTTGGCCTATGTAAGCCCTGCCACAACTCAAAGGAATTTTATACACGACACCGACTTTGCAGGATACAAACGGTGACCGGTGTTTGACCGGGCAGGCTGGTTTACGCTCTGCAGGGGCGTTTACTCTGTGGCAGAGCTTGGAGAGCTTGTCGGGAGCCGAAAACACCACTCTAACATCAGCCCGCTGGCCTATTCTCTTCAACCGGTGAGACACCGCGTGCAGGTAAGGAATCACAACAACCTTGTTGTGCTTGTCTGGAACCGCCACTTCGCGTATTCCTCCCTTAAGCTTCTTCAGGAGGCCTTCTGCTACCGAGATGAGAAGTGTCTTAGGGTAGCCTGCTCTTTCCAGCCTAGAAGACTGTTTGTTAAAGCTGTCACCCATAGAGTGCAGACAAGATTTCTTTAGAGCATTAGTAAAACACAGGTTCGCGATGCCGCGCTTAACAATCTTAGAGTGGGCAGAACTATAAGGAAGCAGGGACTTGCCCCCTCTCGGCTCATACCGCCAGCATAAGTGTCTTTCTGCTAGAGAAAGCCTTAAATCAAGGAAGCGTAGTGACCCACTCTCAGGTGTCTCATGTGTCAAAGTGAGAGGTGACAGGCACTGCTCAAAGGAGGAGAGAACACGAGAAACAGTACATGGAAAGGAGCAAACATTGTCAGCAAGTAATACTAAGTAATCGTCTACAAATCTAAAAACTTTTGTGACAACTGAAGGGAGTCGTTCAGCGAGCAGTCGGTCATGATGGGCAAGGTAGATGTCACTGAGGATGGGAGCAATGCATGAGCCAATGCACACACCGCTTTTCTGAATGTAACTGCTCTCGCCCCATTTAACAAAAGTGGAATTAAGATAGACCGTCAACAATTCCAAGAAGCCACCTACCGACATACCGGAAGAATTTTGAAATGCAACCGAGCCGAACGCATCGATGCTACTTTCAACGCAAGACAAAAGCTTGTCATGTGGCAAAGAATAATAAAGATCTTTAATGTCAACCGAGAATGGCATGAGAGCTCTGCGGTTAGATTTCAGGAAGTCAAGAACTTTACTCGAGTCCTTCAGAAGGAAGGGATCGTCAAGTGCCAGAACCTTGAGCCTAGACTGAAGGAATTGCCCCAAAGCTTTCTGCCAAGTGCCATTCTCAGTGACAATTACCCTCAATGGGCAGTCTGCTTTATGCGTCTTCGCTGTGAAGAATATGTCCAGACTGGCCTTGCCAGCAGCATTTATGCTTGTAACAAGTTTTTCTAGATTTAAGCGGCTGCAGATTTGCTTAGCTTTTGATTTTATCCTTGACAAAGATACCCTTTCACGCCGCTCGAAGACTGATTCCAAAGCATCAACAGCTTTTGTGCCAAACATGTCTTTGGGCAGGACCAGGAAACCATCTTCTGTTGTCTCGCCACAAATTGAAGGACAAAACTAGGCCCTTCAATCATGTCGTCTCCTACTTAAGAAGCCATGATCTTTCGTTATTAGCAGCTGACAAAGAAGATGGTTTCCTGGTCCTGCCCAAAGACATGTTTGGCACAAAAGCTGTTGATGCTTTGGAATCAGTCTTCGAGCGGCGTGAAAGGGTATCTTTGTCAAGGATAAAATCAAAAGCTAAGCAAATCTGCAGCCGCTTAAATCTAGAAAAACTTGTTACAAGCATAAATGCTGCTGGCAAGGCCAGTCTGGACATATTCTTCACAGCGAAGACGCATAAAGCAGACTGCCCATTGAGGGTAATTGTCACTGAGAATGGCACTTGGCAGAAAGCTTTGGGGCAATTCCTTCAGTCTAGGCTCAAGGTTCTGGCACTTGACGATCCCTTCCTTCTGAAGGACTCGAGTAAAGTTCTTGACTTCCTGAAATCTAACCGCAGAGCTCTCATGCCATTCTCGGTTGACATTAAAGATCTTTATTATTCTTTGCCACATGACAAGCTTTTGTCTTGCGTTGAAAGTAGCATCGATGCGTTCGGCTCGGTTGCATTTCAAAATTCTTCCGGTATGTCGGTAGGTGGCTTCTTGGAATTGTTGACGGTCTATCTTAATTCCACTTTTGTTAAATGGGGCGAGAGCAGTTACATTCAGAAAAGCGGTTTGTGCATTGGCTCATGCATTGCTCCCATCCTCAGTGACATCTACCTTGCCCATCATGACCGACTGCTCGCTGAACGACTCCCTTCAGTTGTCACAAAAGTTTTTAGATTTGTAGACGATTACTTAGTATTACTTGCTGACAATGTTTGCTCCTTTCCATGTACTGTTTCTCGTGTTCTCTCCTCCTTTGAGCAGTGCCTGTCACCTCTCACTTTGACACATGAGACACCTGAGAGTGGGTCACTACGCTTCCTTGATTTAAGGCTTTCTCTAGCAGAAAGACACTTATGCTGGCGGTATGAGCCGAGAGGGGGCAAGTCCCTGCTTCCTTATAGTTCTGCCCACTCTAAGATTGTTAAGCGCGGCATCGCGAACCTGTGTTTTACTAATGCTCTAAAGAAATCTTGTCTGCACTCTATGGGTGACAGCTTTAACAAACAGTCTTCTAGGCTGGAAAGAGCAGGCTACCCTAAGACACTTCTCATCTCGGTAGCAGAAGGCCTCCTGAAGAAGCTTAAGGGAGGAATACGCGAAGTGGCGGTTCCAGACAAGCACAACAAGGTTGTTGTGATTCCTTACCTGCACGCGGTGTCTCACCGGTTGAAGAGAATAGGCCAGCGGGCTGATGTTAGAGTGGTGTTTTCGGCTCCCGACAAGCTCTCCAAGCTCTGCCACAGAGTAAACGCCCCTGCAGAGCGTAAACCAGCCTGCCCGGTCAAACACCGGTCACCGTTTGTATCCTGCAAAGTCGGTGTCGTGTATAAAATTCCTTTGAGTTGTGGCAGGGCTTACATAGGCCAAACTGGTCGGTGCCTTAATGAGCGACTGATGGAGCACTCTAATGACGTCAGCAACACAGCAAAGAGGAACCTGGGAGTGCATTGCTTGAAGTGTCCGTCTCGCCCTTGCAAGCCGTTGTTTCAAAATTGCACTGTTCTGGATAAAAATGCCCATCAAAGCACTCGCGAAATCATGGAGGCATTACACATCTTGAAACTAGGAGAGGACTGTGTCAGCTCTCCCTCGATCGCCCTGACGAAACGAGAAGTAGATTATTTGAGCCAGATGTCATCTAGGTGATTTCTTCATTCGGTTTTGATTTTCAGCGATTTTAGAACCTTTTGGCTCTTAGTAGATTTCAGGTGTGTTTGCCGCCATGTCATGAGCAGCCTCTTATTTGCCCCTTTTGGCCCTGCAATTTTAGTCTCTCTCGCACGGTTTTAGATCTTTTTTACCCCTTTTTTGGCTTTATTTTCTCCTAGAAAATTGTTAGTGCCCTGCTTTTTGCTCCCTAGTTTCATTCCTCGCCTTGTACTGCGGTTTAAGGCCCTTTGGCTCTTGTTTTTGTGTTTTTGTTGCAAAATGCCGGTGCCTTGTCTTATCGTTCATCATTGACTTGCACTGCGTTGTTGTTTGTTAATAGCAGTCATCCTTGTGCGCTGTTGCAGCCTCTTCTTTTCGCCTTTAAATATCTTATCCCGCGTATCAATTCCAGCAGTAGCGGCATCATGTGTTTCCTTCCATTTCCTGTATAAATATCCCCTTTCCGCAATAAAAATTCAGTTGAAGTCAGCGCTGTGGTGTCTTGTCTCGCTTCGTCCCCGTCTTTATTCGCGCTGTATCGCATTATGGCAAGTACTGTGGAACGGAAAGCCAGTATCACGACAAGTTTTGTCCGCGGAACGCGACAGAGGAGGCTTGAACCTACCCTCCTGGCAGGCAACAGCGCGAGCTTTCGCCGCCAAAGCAGTTTTTGACCTGCTAGCAGCCCAGGCGTACAGGGGTCGATCACTAGACCTGTATTGGTTGGGTACCGGGAGTTGGCTCTTCCTAATGCACCGACACACCGGACCTCTGGCAGAGCAACCTATGCCCTTTTACAAAGTGTCAACTGACTTTATTCTCTTTCTGGTTCCGCCAGTTTCCGGGCGCGGATATACGCGAAACACCAGTGGAACGTGTTAGTGCGGCGTTTGCTTTTTTAAAGCTCAGTGCTGACCAGTTAGAAAAAAACATCTCCTAGAAAGTGGCAGACTTTTGTTTCGAGCCCGTTGCCAAAAGAAATGCAAGACTTCGAATGGCGTCGCCGTTGGCAAGTACTGCCGACGAGGGAGCGTCTCGCCAGATGGGGCGTCGTACCAAATGCGGGCTGCACCAATTGCGGCACTGTTGAGACACACCGGCACGCCCTGGAAGACTGCGTCGTAGCACGTACTTTGTGGCTCCTGATCTACTAATGTTTAGGGTGCACCCGCGCCAGTGCAACTCGCGAAGGCGCTCAATCTTTGAGCGCCTCGTGATCACAATAGTGATTTACGTGCTTTGGAAGCGACGTAACTTGCCCGAAGTGCGCGGAAGACGGCAACGCGCCATGTTTCTGCTCTTGAGGAGCATGCGCCTCATTGTGTGGGAATTCCTAGAAGAGCTGACAGTAGGCGGCGAAGCGCTGTTCTTGCGGTTCTGGTCGACCCAGTTTATTTCCGGACATGGAAACAGAGTCGTGCTCCCACCCATGCAGTATTAGATAATATTCGCGGCGTATGCCCTGAGTTTGTAGTGGTAACGGGCACCATCCCCTTACCTATTTATGCCTACATCTGGGAACAAGTGTAGTACGCAGATGGTAACTTTCCCCCGCCCTCGCGCCTCACTCCACCCTTTCCCTTTGCCTAACCACCGCGTACTGAGATGTATGTTGGATTTGGAAAGAGTCTGTGCCATGGTATTTACTGTACAGTTTTTTGGCCTTTTCGGTACCTGTTCCTTTCTGTTCAAATTGGTGACTGCTTCGCACATTTTTTTGCCCCTGTTGTTTCGAGATTACCTTATGTACTATTCGGGTCTAATTATTTTCTAGTGTGCTAATAAATTCTCTTTGTGACCACCGCGTTCTGAGATGTTGGATTTAGAAAGAGGCCGTGCCATGGTATTTACTGTACATAGATTTTGGCCTGTTCGGTATCTGTTTCTTTCTGTCCGAATTGGTGACTGCTTTGACCATTTGTTTTGGCTCCTGTGGTTTCGTGATTACCTTATCTGCTATTCGTGTCTAAATATTGTCTGGTGTACAAATAAAATCTTTTTGTGGGTAAAGATCCACGAATAGGCCAAACGCATTTCGTGCACGCTGGTTTCTGTGGTGAACTAATGAGCAGTAGAAATACGTGCCTTTAAGTTTGCACCGTTACGGATGCATTGTGCTGGCGTCCCGGGTACCGCAATTGAAGTGTGCACAAACCTTAAACAGGCTACGTTGCAGCTCGCTGCTGCGACGTTGATTGATAGAGCAGATTTCTTCGCAATGAATTTCTCCGTAGGCTTGCAAACTACACCACAGTGGCCGCACACCATCTAAAGTCTCTTCAGTAGAAGCAATAGTTTAGGGTGGAGGCGAAGTTAGCTGAAAAAAGCTGGACGGAGTGAACTGGAGAGTCTACCAGGACCCCCAGCAGGCGTCACTGACTCATTCTGTGACGTAATAAGCGGCGTAAAAAGCTTACATGCTTACTTTTTATCAGTGGCTGCTGCGAGCAGACAGAACTTTCGGCAGCTGTCGACATTGAAAGATTTCTCAAAACTTTTCCGACTGCTGGAGCGGGCCCCGTGAAGAGCAGGAAATTGCTGGCTAATTATCGTAAAATTGTTAACGCAGAGAAAATGTCGGGGGTTTTCCTTCTGTTTGGATACTGAGCATACTATGCAGTTCAGTATGAACTATTTTGTATGACACCAGGTAAATTATGCCGACCATCAATTATGCAAATTGCGCAAAGATATGAAAAATAAGCAACCTTTCCACTAATAAGCAGATCGTTTCGTCACTACGACAATAAATTTGCAACTAGGACCCTTCCCTCAACTGCAGGAAGAATAGCTCCCTACGGTACAGAATAGGGCGGTGTGATTGTGGCTATAACATAGGTTTCAGGGCTACACTATTCTAATCTACATTTCTGGCAAACCCTGATTCCTGAAGGGATCGTTTCACCAAGTATTGCACTTGTATAAAGCCCTGGTTGTATAGAGCCCGAATCAAGCCTTAGTTGCGTAAACGTCTCTTGCCAAATAAAAGCACAACACACCTAAGAGCAAAGCCACATGTCCTTACAAAATAACGACCACCAATTCCTTATAACACTACATTAAATGAAGTACGGTAATCGAGGTACCGTGGTAATCGATGTAATGATGGTAATCAAAGTACCGTAACTATTCGGTTGGCAGTGAAATGTTTTTTAAGCGGTGGGCGAATTTGTTCGCATAAAAAATACACATTTCTCGCAATGCGTGCTCTCTCTTTTCCTTTCTGCGGCTTTATGAACGTACAATCGTCACCTTCCTTGTTGCGAGAACCGGCGCATTAAATAAAGCGAAATATGACTCGCGCGTGTACATTACTGTGCTAGAGGTCCGCCTTTTTCTCTTAAACCAAGTGTAAATGCGATCTGTAGTTGGTTTCCTTCGTGGCTATTTTTCTTCGAACCGAAAAAGTTCATCTTTTGGGTTCGACAGCGTTAGCGCGTCCAGTTTTCAGTCATTTGCGCTGTTTTCGCGCGAACTTCCTGACACGTTTAGCGTGAATACCCAACGATTCTGGACAAATGCTTTTTTGAACGAAAACTAGTTTATGAACGTCATTTTATTCATATATTCTAAGGTTTTACTATGACAATAAAAATATCAGCAGATCTCACGTCGGCAGGGTTTAATTCTTTCGCTTTTAACGTTTTTGCTCATCTCAAAAACGTTCCCTATTGGTTTTCTACGGCAGTCTTAAATGCTCGATGCGAGTAATTTAAACGGTATCAAATTAAGATTTTGCTACATAACAGAAGAATGGACCATTACCATCAATATTTTCATAACAGTGCCTTACAATATTATAGTATTGAAAATGTTTGCCCAAAAATGTTGCACATGTTTAGGGGACTTCTGCCTAGGGCTGGTGCCGATGGAAAGGTGCTCGTTTGCGTCTCTCTGGGCGCTAATGCGAGCCTTTAAACGCGCAGGTGTGTGTGTAAAGGCAGTGCACTGCGATTAATTAATTACACCTTGTTGTGTTTATACATACTGTCCCACTGGTGTGGTATCCACGACCTCCGTCTGTGTGCGGGTCTCGGGAGCAGAGGGTCGTCTTCGTTCGTGGGTGTTGTCGCTATCTTGAGTGGTCTGTTGTTCAGCGCTGGCCACAGTGACAGACGGAGCAGGTGTGGACTGTTGCGTCCACTTAATTATGTTTTTTTATTCTATACTTGATGCACAGATGGCATTTAGAGACTTACTAATCCTGCTCGCAGTACGGAACAATGCCCAAAACACTCAAAGTAAATGTCAAGTGCTTCCTTGGTGCGCTTTGTCCTAAACTGCGCACTCGATGAAAAAAAATGTTAGAGACGACGCATCAATGTCCTTCGCAGCTATTTTGAGAGAACTGTAAGAATTTTCTGCTCACTCTGCAGTTCGGAAAAAAGATGCCAGGGTATTTTGCATACAAACAGAGTTGACGTACGAAAGCACGCGTTCAGCGTGACTGACTCATTGTTTTGGTTTCCTGTGTTGTCATGTCTGGCGAAGAAATTAGATCCAAGTTAAGCTCTGATCAAAGTCTAGCTGATCTGATATTTTCGCGCCGCAGATGGAGGTGGACGATGACGACCATGTGAAATGCACAGCGCGAGAGCGTGTTGCAGTTTGACTTGTGCCATTTTATGAGGCCAACAACTCGAGGCGGGTTCGGCAGCGGGAAAACCGTAGTGCTGTGGGGCACTGGCCAGCGCGGCTTATCTGTGCGCGCCACCGTGGGTTTGACGCCCCAGTAGCGGAAATGTTTATTTATATTGTGAGCCACCGCTTGCACAGGCGTCTTTTATTCGGCAACAGCCGGGCACACAGCGCGCGCTCCCCGGAGCCCAGGCAAGCGACGATGATGATGATGGGGATGTACAGATGAAAGAGTTGAAAGTTCGCGCAAAGCGCTCACACAAATAGTTCCTCAGCAGGAAAGGGGTCATCCTGGCCGCGGATTAAATAGAAGAGGGGCGACGGGTGTAGAGTTTCATCCGCGATACATGAACCACTTCTTGAGAGCGGCGACTGCGGTCGATGACGGGGTGCGAGGGAACAACGGCGTAGTTGACCGGAGATGTTTGCTGGACGACAAGATAGGGTCCGATAAAGCGCTGGAGAGACTTTGCGCACAGTCCAGGCGTGCGGACGGGTGTCCAGAGGAGGACCTCATCTCCGGGTCGGAAGGCTGTCGACTGCTCAGACGTAAGATCAGCGCTGATGGCGGCTGCGAGCGCAGAGGAAGAACACGGAGCGGGAGTATCAGCTGGTAGCACAGCACATGAAATCGGGTTGGTGTCGAGAGGGACAGGTATACCCTCAAACAGGAAACCAATAGTAGCGCCTTTGGGTAGTAACATGGACTGGCTGGTAGTGTTCAGCGCCGTGATGACCGCGCAACCACGGACGAAAGATGTGAGGCAAGAGGCAAGAGCGATGCCTTGGGAGGTCCAGCGTGGCGAAGGCACGACTAAGGCATCGCCGTCAAAAGCGAAGTCTGAAGTTGCAAGGATGAGCTGTTCACGGCCAGAGGGCAGGGCGAAGTCGACAGCAGCGACCACACTTGGTGGCGAACAGTCATACCAGGGTGCCAAGTCTGGATCTGCTATGTGGATGAGGCGGTCGTTGCAAGAGATGAGGGCAGAAGACGACGACAAAAAGTCCCACGCCAGGATTATCGGATGAACGCAGAATGGGAGGATAACAAATTCAATATGATAGCGCTGGTTAGCGATGAAAACACGCACAGTGCATTGGCCAGTGGGGTGGATGAGCGTGCCGTTAGCTCCACGGAGAGCAGAACCGGTGTATGGAGTTGTGACTTTGCGCAGGCGGGAACACAGGGAAAGGTGAATGACGGAGAAAGCGGCACCCGTGTCTATGAGAGCTTGAGTCCACGCCCCTTCAACACACATTGTCAACATATTCGGCGGGCGGTCAGGAGGAATTTTAGAGTTCGCAAGGCAAGCAGCTTTCGCTCCAAAAACTGCTTCGTTTAGTTCTCCGGGCTAGGAGCGAAAGGCTGTGAGGCGGGACGAAGAGGTGATGAGCGATGAAAAGGTGAAGGGGAGCGGCGGCTAGTAAAACGGGAGGACCGAGTGATATCCTGGGAGTTTGGAGGCGAGGGGGAGCGACGGTAAATTTGGGAGAACGGCGAGGTGGAAGTATCAGGCTGGCGCACAGGTGCACGTTAGAAAGCAGCATAACCGCGTCGTTCATTTTGCTGTCGCCGGCGACAGACGCGTGAGACATGACCGCGGATCCCGCAGTAGTAGCAAGTAGGACGGGGAGTACGCCAGGCTGGAGCATACGGCGTTGCTAGAGGACACGGAGCCACGGCAGCTACGTGACCGCAGACAGGCGTTGGAGTAGACGTAGGGACCGGGGCGGGTGGCCTCGATGCAATGTCGGCATAGGTGGGCGGGCGAGAAGGTGTCTGAGGGGTGGCAGGGGCTACGGCGCAGGTGAAAGCGGCCAGCTCATCTTTGATGACGCTCCGCAAGTTAGGTGTAGCAGGCGGGATATTAAAGGTGGGAGGGCCGAGAGTGGTGGGCTGCCCGTATAGTTCCTCGCGTATCAGGGCACGGATGACGGAACGAAGGTTCCCATCGACGAGGACGCTGTCATCACTGGGGTCTGGCTGAAGGCGGCATGACTGCAGCTCATCCAGGCGCTGGCATGTGGAGGTAATGGCAGATACGCTGGAGGGGTTCTGGGCTATCAACGCGTTGAAAGCAACGATCCCAATGTCCTTAAGAATGTGGCGAACGCGCTCCGACTCAGGCATGTCAGCACTAACGCGGCGGCAAAGAGCAAGAACGTCCTCGATGTAAGAGGTGTAGGACTCCCCAGGCTGCTGAAGCCGCGCGGCAAGCTTCTTCTTGGCTAGCTCAGAGCGGCCTGTCGGCGTGCCGAAAATTTGCCGCAGCTGCTGTGTGAATGTAGGCAAGTCGGCGATGTCATCTTCATGATTAAGAAACCACGTCTTTGCGACGACATTCAGCAGCTTGTGGGAGTCATCCCACCGGTTGAGCGTACTGACCCTGGTGTAGTTGTCGAGCCAGTCGTCGACGTCGTCGCCACGAAGTCCGGTGAAGACCTGAGGGTCGCGTTGACTGCTGGTGATGGTCCAGGCTGGGGCAGCCGCAGCAGCCGGGGAAGGCGACGGGGGTGAGCGCGTTCCGTTGCCTTCCTCCATACCTGAGGGCTGCAGACACAAAAGACGGCCTGATCGGAGCTCCAGGGAGAGCGAAAGACGGGTCCGAAGCGAGAGGTAGGGGATACGAATAGCACCTCCACCACTTGTGAGCCACCGCTTGCACAGGCTTGCACCGCTTGCACAGTAGCAAATGACGCCTTCCTGCGAACAAAGAAATCTTAAAATGGTACGTGGTGAACGTTTCCTCGCGTGGCAAGTGACCGATTTTTAATCGCTTCTTTCGGGGCCGGCGCGCTTCGACAAAGTGCATACGGCCACCGCGATTTTCTGTACAATGGCACGACCACTCCGCAGAATCAATCTCGATGACACAAACGTCATTCCTCAGACAGCCGGAACATAGCAGCTATGCAAATAAGGAACGTGTTGTTAAAGAAGTACAAGTCTGTGTGGAGGGCAGCCCTGTCCTATATCGTCCTTTCGCTAGCGATCCTTTTGTCTTTCTTTGTTTTAACTGGACCTTTAGGAATGAATTGCACTGTCAGGCCTGGTTTATTACCTGTGTAAATGCGTTCATAGCCCAAGAGGGACAAATTCCTTTTCGGCTATTGTTTCTGTTCTTGTAACACGCGCTGAGAATGTCCTGTGGTTGCTCTGCACCAGCTGGTTTTTGTTACACATGTCCCGGCAAGATATATTGTTTGCTCCCATGTACTTTTCGGCATATCATGTATAGATTGATTACTTGTTTGGCCGTCAAATAAACTTCCCTCTGTTTCGCTAGCAGCGACTATGCTTGGTGCAATCGTTCAGCCTGCATTTTTGGTCAGCCCCCCGTCGACGAACAGAATTGATCTACGGGAGTCCAGAATGCAGGATCCAAACCACAGATGGTTTTCATGGAGGGTGTGGATCCGCATCCTGCATAACCTCGACGCGCTCTTGCGGCTCTGCGTCACAGGCCTTCTCCGAAAGTTTGCCGCCCTCATGTACAGTGACCATGCCTTAAGGATTGTCCGGTGTGGCGCAACCAACACTGTCGTCGCTCTCAAAAGAACCCTGGATTGTGGTTGAAATTAGCGCGCACGTGTTCAATCCCTCAGTAACTGATTCTTGAGGCCTCGGATGTCCTTTTAGCCAGCATAGCCTTGTACTAGAAATAATCGAGCTGCTCTGCATTGGCTGCCCGCTTTATGCGGGACAGCTTTTACCGCTCGTCCTTGAGCGCCTCCGCAAACTTGAGCAGCTGGAATTCTCTCTGTTCTGGCGCAAATACTTTCCCCGCAAACCAGTCAGCTTGCCTTCCAGCCCTTGCAAAGCCTCTGAAGCCGGAACGCTTACCCTCCGCTATATGCACGTCGAAGTCCGTAGCGCCTGTCACACAGGTTTCAACCTGCTGTTTCCATTCCAGCAAAAGTGTCCGCGTGTGAAACACATTCTTGTGCGCACACTCGATGGCACTCGCGCTCAGTTCGTTCCGCACTGCGCGCTTCTTGAAGCAAGTGCACCAGTCCCTCTCCATGAGTTCGCCTACACCACTGAAGAAAACGTCCAGGAAATTTGCCGGGAATTCACGGGCGCTCTGATCATCGCCTGCGGCAACGTGAAAGTCTACATGCAGGTGTTACGACAAAGAAGTGCTATCGGAGGCAGACCCAGTCTAAACTGAAACCCTGTTCGTGTGGACAGGCTCAACCACATGCTACTGAGGGTGAATGCTACTGCAGAAGCAGTGAGCAGACTCAAGGAAGTAGCGGAGAAACCCTGCTGAAGCCACGTCCGACACATCGCGTTGATTTCTAGACCGAAGCTTGTTGATCTTCCACATACGCCACCAGTGACCTGGGCCCCACCAGAGTTCGAGGGCGACATCCTCATCTCCTTCCAATTCTTCAGAGCTATCACTGAACTTAACCTCAACTTCTCTGGCACTGCCGAGCTGTCGGGTCTCAACCGCCTGCGTGCTCTATCTGTGGCTCCGTGTGCTCTGGGAACAGTAGATTCTCGATGGAACAGCTAGGGTTCTCTTGTCCGAGACTGGAGGAACTGGACGTGCGCTCGAACTTTATTGGTGAGCCTGCTTGGCCTTGTTTTTGTTGTCACAGCAAAGAGCCGTTTTTGCTGAGCCCTGTATAAGGTGCCGGGCTTGTATTCCTTCAGGCTCCTGCCGGCGGCACGGGCCGAGCGGCGTGTTCCGAGTACCGAAAGCACATAAACGTATACATTCAAGATCCGAGCGTCAATTTCGTAAGCCCATAGTAAGCCAAGCCCTAGGTCGCGTAACTTCAACGTACAATATATGCGTTCCACATACCCGTTCAAGAAATCTTTGAAGCAAGTTGATAAACGTGAAGCATCGCTCGCCCGAATTGTATCCCGGAGTGATATAAAAAATTCCATGCGTTTACTGTAACGATGTTTGTATCGGCGAATCCGGCAAGTTGATAGCACGCCTGCCAAGGCAAAAACGTGACGGGGCGAATGGTAATCAGGCATCGAACGTTGTTGCTGAACACGCTTTAACACATCATCATAACACCGACAGGGAGAACAACACTCATAGCTAAAGAGAAAAACTTGTCATCGATGCTGAAGCTGGAATAATCCTTAAATCGGGACCGCTAACACTAAAAACAGGTGAAATGTTAATCTTCGAATGCATACACAATGTAGCTTTCCCAGGTAACAAAGAGCCAAATGCGGAGCAGTGGGAGGACCGGCTAACCAGCAGCCAGCTCAATGTTCAAAGAGACCTAGTGAGCCACGCATGCCGGATGGCCAGGGACAGTGGTGCCTTGTACTAGGGGCGCCAACCACGCTCAGCCTGGAAGACATCGGCAATCTTCGGGCAAGCAGCAAGACTCCTTTATTAAAGCAATAAACTTTACTCACTCACTCCACTCTTGTAATCTACTTACTGTTATTGCATTACAAATCGCATACTTAAATTGCGACCAAGCTTTGGTCACCTTCAGTAAACAAACCACCTGTACGGGTTCAGAAAAGTCGAATTGTGACACTGAAGTGATTAGTGACCTTGAACTTGATCAAATACTGAACTAGGCGAAAATTAGTTTAATTATACTGTTAACCCTGTTTGGGGGTGGTGCCACGCAGGGAATACAAATGATTGAAACGTACCACAAATACGTACTAAACCTTCTAACATGACACCTAATGACGACCAAGCTTTCAAGCTAGAGTAATGCAAGCACAATATTCAGATACGGTTGCGCTGGAGCTAATGGATAGAGAAAGCAAAAGATGCGCACGAATTGTGCAGTGTTAGGAATTATATTTAATATTACAAATATAACGGTACAACTAGAGTGCTGTTAGCTGCTATATGTAGAAAAAGCATTCTTTCAGAGCGAATATCGTTTGTGTTAGTGAGAGGCATGAAAATCGGCAGATTTTATCGCTGAATATCTTCCTCTGTCATCAGCTCACTGGAAGGAAACAAAAAGTTCGAAACTGATCAGGAGAGTTTGGAACGATAGCAAAGAAAGACCGCAACTGTCCACCTTCAGATTCCCTCGGCTTGTTGAAGCAATAAGCGAAAGAAAGTGAGTCATTACCACAGAGCAACCACGTCAGTAGCAAGAAAAGAGCGATTTAAGCTGATTTCAGCACAAAATTGCCGAGTTGACGTGAACGATAAGGGAACATCGTGGACGTGACGGAGACACATCAGCAGCTTCTAGCAGTTTTGTCTCGGGTCACGTTCGTCCTCGACACGATGGTCTTGCGAGTGGCGTGAGCGCTGTGGTCATCAGCTAAAAAGACATAACGGAGAGGAGAGATGAGGAAATGACTCCGCGCAAATGGCGCAATAATCAGAGTAGTGATATAAATTACAGCCAGATCTAGACTGCTAACTCGCCACGCAAACAGTTCCTGCTGCAAATTGTTCAGGGAATTTGAGAGGAGGCGTAGAGTTGAAGCAACGAAGTTTTGCGGCGGCAGACTTTTTCGCTCGGCAGCCACGTCAGCTATCAACACACGCTGCGGCGCGTCTGAAACTCACGTCTGTAGTGGTCAGCTCAAGCTTAGTGAGCATCCTGAGCACTGTGTTGTCTACTTCAAAGGTTGTGGTTGTTCTCTTCAAATAGGAAATAACCCAAACTTACTCTGAGGCAATGACTGAGAGTTGGATAGTGGCATCCTTATGCTCTGAATTGAACTGCAGTAGATGCAATCAGTCAAGTAAACACAAATTACACTGCCGAAAGTATATTATAAGTGAATCGCGAAAGACAGGTGTACATTACTTGCGTGCGCCGTGCTTTATTTTCGTTTCTGAAGGAGTTTTAATTCAATAGTTAAATAATTAAGTCGATGTATGGCTCTGAAATATAACTCTTGAAAAATGTTACACAGTCTGCAGTTTTGCAATACACCCCGAAATTATTCATTCCAAAACCACCACTGAGATTACAAGAAAAAAAGAGTAATTTTCAAAAATAGGCTTCTGACAATACCTGACGAGTCTTTCGTAATCAAGCTGGCAGCAGCAACGGGCGTCATAAAATTTGTGAAAAAAGTTGATGTTTATAGTAATCAGCAAAAAATGCCAATTATTTGTGTAATTTTAGCGGCCAGGCCCTCGGCTTCCGATAAACAACTGTAGTGGGCCGTCAAGGCATTAAGCATCAATGATTAGCCGCGGAAAAATGTAACGGCTCTTGGCGCTGCAATTCTAGAGAGTTTGGCTGTACAGACGTCATTAAAGGGGCGCACAGCGGCTGCGTAGCCTACGCCGGCACAATGGCGCCCATAGAGTGACGTAGCTCTGAGCGGCCACATCATAATCCTTTCGCTCTTTCTCTCTGCAGCGAGGTGGGCGTGGCTACGCTCGGTTAGAGCAATGGTGCGCCCCTCCAGCGAATCTGGACAGCCGAAATACGTCAGGCTATTGGTCCAAAGGAAGTTGTACTTTTGCATATCTATGAATTATGGATGCCCTGACGGCCGCCGGTCATTGTTTAATCGCAAGAGCTACAATAAGGAAATAATTACTCATTGCCATCCACCCAAGCGCAGCCATATGGCTACGAAGGAAAGCTAAACCGCTTTCTCAGAAACTTCGCAGTTAAAGAAAAATTTCTCTTTGTCCGGGGTTTTAACCCGGGAACACCGCTTTACAGGAGCAGTCGCTTTATACACTGAACAAACCGGGGCGGCAAGCTTACGGTAAGGCGAGAACGAATTGATCAATTACTCGAAGCGGGAACAGTGTTGGTCAAAAGTTTAGGGGATGCCCCAAAGGTGGAGTTAATTACTCTCTTAGTTACTCCCGTATTAAAAATTTACTTCCCCTTGGGGGCTTGCCCTAAACATTTTAACAACGCAGAGATAGAGTTCAGTAGTTAATTAGAAAATTTTTGTTCATCACCCTAGCAATTAAATTATCCCACGCGTAATGTAGCCCCCGTAAGTGCGATCAATTCGATCGTTAAGAAACGTTAATTATGCCTAAAAAACCGATTTTTAAAAATTACTTCCGCTGAAACCCTTACAGGAAGCTTTGAGCGAAAAAATGCGTGCAAATTTGCAATTGATACACTACCCCGATTTAGCAGATTCTTGCAATTATAATTGAAGTTCATGCAGTTCAGATGCTCTGTAGAGTTCACGGGAAAAAAAAAGAAAATTTCATAGCTTGCGAATACGGTAGGCCTATAGTAATCTAGAAAGCCCACTTTAAAATTCTATACTATTGTTTGTTGACTTCGGCTGTTAGTCAATGACCTGAGAATGTTTTTATAGAACGCCACGCAAAGTTCGCGCATCCTTAGCAATTCATTACTTAGTATGAATTCCGCGTGTCAGAAATAAATTTATTACAATGCAACAAGATGGCTTTAATAAGTCATTCACACGTATGTTATCCCTCCAAATGGCTTTATGTTTAAATTATTTCTAGAACAGAGAATTATTTTTCTCGGGAAATTCCAGAAATTTTCTTAGAGCGAGAGCTTTTGCAGACTGGCCTTCAGCAGCGGAGATTTAGCGAGGGTAGCAACACGGGTGGTTCCCATGGTAATCGTCCGGAATGCTAATGGAATGTAACAGCGTGCTAATGGAATACTAATGGAATGTAACACTAATCGTCCGGACTGTAACAGCGAGAGTTCAGAAGGCGCGAACGCGGGGAAACGTGAGCAAACAGCGCGTGATGTCACAACCGTGACGTCGTGACACCATGACGCGCGCATGCCGTCAGAACGCGCAGTAGCTCTGTTGCTGCAGCCGATTTAAAGCGCGCGATTATGTCCTCACCCGTCGCTATTCTCCACAAAGTGGAGACCTTTGTCGGCACAGGCAATACCCTGCAGTACGCGCTTCCGAACGGAAAGCCTATCCACGCCAGACCGGGCATCACCCGTTGCTGAAAGCTGTGTATGAACGCGAACAGTGTAAGTGAGATGGTTGCGGGCGGCTTTGGCTGCGCCTGACTTTTTGACAAACCACCAGGGCCACCCGACCAACACAATGTGCAGCTTAACAAATATCGCTGAATTATGTACTAAGTAACCGTACTTTGCACTGCGGAACTTTTTGATAGAGTTTCATGCTCAGAGAGTTCAGTTAAAAGCTGTGGATCCGTTCACATCCAAGAGAGCTCTCGCTGTGTCGTGGATGCTTGCTGCCAGCTAGTCTTAGTTATAAAAGTAGCTGCAGCCCAACAAGGGGATATTTGCAGGCGGTATACCTTACAAAAACATACGCTAAAATGATCTTTGTTTTCATAGATGCAGTGGCTATGACAAATCGATGAAGCAATCTCTAAAGCGCAGAATATGCGCAAGTTATAACCTGGGGTGTATCGAGTTGCGGGAAGATTTCCCAAGATTCTTTTTCCAAATTTTATACGCCGGTAATGATTGAAAAAAAATCTATTCTGAATGCTGACTTTGCTCCACCCTCTAGACTACCATGGAAAGGGGCAATGGACAGAGCATACACGCAAATAAAAATAAAACCGCCAATAAATAGCTGCTTAGTGTTTTAAGACTATGAAAAAGGAGAAACGAAATACCAAGTGAACCAATTCAACTTAAACGGTAGCTTGAAATACACCCTTCTGGTGACAGTCTTGCAGGAGCAGAGAATTATCTACTCAAAGGGTGTTTGCTTGCTTTCCGTTCCGAATTTCTTTCGGCTAGTCATCTATTCCTGTCATGGAAAATCATACGATGATTTGGCTTCGGCCAGAAACGACATCACCAGTTTTCTTTTGCTGAAACATTAAAAAAAACTTGTAAAAGCAGAATATATTGGGCGCATCGCTCTATCTGCCTGAACTGATCACTTTCCGGCCGTTCAAACTTGGGAAGCCTCGTTTTCAAGAATGCTTCTCGCCAAATTCGTTCGCCAGCCGGGGATGACATTTCTGAATGCGTTTAGTTTTTAAAGACAAAGCATGTGGATCTGAAAGTCCAAAACTGCAAACATTTAAAAAAAAGTATATTGGAAGCCTGCTTTCGCGAGCCGGATCAGGTAGTCAATGATGCTGCCTCAACGGATTATCAAAACTTATTTTCTTATTGATCTCCAAAAGCCTACAAACATTACTCTGCGTTGTAGAAAGGGGACCGCGAGAGGTCTGCTTGTGCGCATCAAGCGCTCTATCTAAGAACGCTCAGAAGGCGAACCCGTTTTATATGACTAACCTTCTAGGACCAAAGACAGATTTTTAAGATTGTCGCCTGTTTATTTTAATCACAAGCGCCTGTACGACTCAAAGGCACACAGTTCAGGATTACCCTTACAAGAACTTTACTATGTATGACTACATACATTTTACGAGCGCATATAAACAGACATGGACAACAGAGTGAACATGAGACATGCTAGGAGTGTATGAGTCTTAACGAATTCACAGAGCAAACGTGATGCATTTATATAGTAAGATTCCATTCTTCTCCTAATCTGCTCTCAGCTGGCTTTACCCCAGCTGAGCGTGAACGAAACAATGAATGGTGCAACACGGCTTCCCTTTAAAACGGTTATGTTTGGTGTTCTGTTAACTTGTTACGCTTGGTAGAATCTTCTGCAGCCTCACTTTCTCTAAGAGAACTCCTGCAAATTCTTTGGCAGTGGTCTTTTTGTGTACGGTTTGCTAAATACTTTATGTGTCGCATCCAATGATACTGCTCGTTAAATTTACAGCTGGTTCGTGCTGTTACCCTGCAGCCGTGTAGAAAAAATGAAGTAATGGTCCGTCAGCATGTAAGTTTGAAACAAGCAAAATTTTGGGCCCTCGTTGAGGACCTCGGATGCATCTGATCTTCCCGGGGAACACCTAGAGACCCCTTGAAACTATCTCGCCAATTTATTCATATTTAGTTAATCTTGACTTAAACTTGCATGCTGTTTGAAAGTTTGGTGAAGTTCGTGTATGAATTTAAACTTGGTACTCGTCTCGTGTTCGTTCAAGAAAACTTTCTTTTTATGACAAATAAAGGTTTGCTATCAGTATAATTAACGCTCTGGATGTGGCAATGTTCTAGACGAATGAGTAGTTCTAAAAAAACAGTTGTTCTTATGGGATGTGGCTTGACGTCTGTTATCAGAATGGCTCGCCTTGCTGAGAAATTTCTAAGCGAGAGATCAAGAGCTCATGACCAGAAAAGTCACTTTCATGTGAAAACATCGCAAGAAGACAGCAACGAAGCACTTTGGTGCTGCACGCGCTCAGCCGGGCTGCATTGAGAGCAGCTCATATTGAGGACAAAACCTCTGGCTATGATGGTGCTGTTGTGCCTGGGTACTGGTGCCATCTCGTGGCACGGCCAGTTAAGCTAAAGGATGCTTTTTGTCTTTTTGTCAACAGCGACCGGGGCATACCGTGCGGTCCTGCCCAGATTCAAAGTGCTGCCCGTGCCTTCTTTGAAAAACAACACGGAACACCGGCAGCATCAAGTCTTGTGAAGTGTTCCGTGCTAGTATTACAAGTCGGCTTATCTGCACTGGCTGATATGCAAGGCGCCACCGACTCATACAGTGAAGGTCTCCCTCACATCACTTTTTCCATCCGAGACCAGTGTAACCTCTCTATTGTGGCGTACCCCTTCCTATTCCCCGGCAAGACAGCGTGTTCGGCAGTTCATCTTAAGTGTCGCGGGTCTCATCTCAAACAACCCGCAATTAGATGGAAATTTGTAAACAGTTTCGATTCGCTAGATTGAAACACAGCCTAGGGATAAAATTTGAGAATTATCTGGACTCCATATAATATCTGTCATAATTGTTATTGGTTACAATATATGCAGGATCTATGGCATATTGCGGTGGTAGGTGAACAAGTTCGACTCATACCAAAGCAGCAGAAGTAATTGGCCCAACATTGGAACTGTATTGGCAAAGCTGACCCTACAAAGGACCAGGATGGGACCATCCTGTTGCAATATTGAGCCGATGACCTGTGCTGCTTGGGTATTGAATCTATATTTATTACTGGTTTGGGTACATTTGAGTGACACAAGATTAGGTAAGTAATGTGATGATCGTCTCGTAAGCTAGCCTATAGCGTGATTTGTTTGTTTGCACTACCGGACATGTCTGGATCCTGCACACTGCTTACAGGTTTAAAATATGGCATGTGAGTGGTATGCGCCGACATGAATATTGCTTTTATGATCAAACACGTACACGACAAATATTTCACGTACATACACATGCCAAAAAGCCCTTCGGAAGTATACCTTCATCTTGAGGCCCTTGTTATCCAGGCAGCTTATTTAGTTTCATTAGTGTAGATTTCAAGGCATCTGAAAAGGCCCACATCATGACAGGTGAGATTTCAATGTTTACTTTTGCTCTCGCCTAAGCCG